>NW_009699607.1:0-10387 GCF_000703405.1 Apaloderma vittatum
GAGGGAGAGGGAGAGGGGGTGTTCCGGGCACTGGGGAAGAGATTCTCCTGCAGCCCGTGGTAAAGGCCATGCCAGAACAGATGTCCCCACTGCAGCCCGTGGGCTTGCAGCACGTGAGTATTTCATGAAGGAAAGGGAAATGATCGTGCTCCTTTACTTGGTGCTGTTGAGGCTGCACCGAGTACTGTGTTCACTTTGGGGCATCACAGTATAAGGAAGACATTTTGATGCTGGAGCATGTCCAGAAAAGGGCGGAGACACTGGTGAGGAGTCTAGAGGACAAATGTTACGGGGATCAGCTGGGATTTAGTCTGGAGAAGAGGAGGCTGAGAGGAGACCTCATTGCTCTCTACAACTACCTGAAAGGAGGTTGTAGTGAAGTGGATGTTGGTCTCTTCTCCCAAGTTGCTACCAATAGGATGAGAGGACATGGGCTCAAGTTGCATCAGGAGTGGTTGAGACTGGAAATTAGGAAAGATTTTATTACTGAAAGAGTGGCAAAGCATTGGAACAGGCTGCCCAGGGAAGTGCTGGAGTCGCGATCCCTGGAGGTGTTCAAAAAACATGTAGACACGGCACTTTGGCACGTGGTTTAGTAGTCCTGGTAGTATTAGGCTGACGGTTGGAATAGCTAAAAGTGTTTTCCAACCAACTGGTTCTTTCTGTGAGTCTACGATACTGTAACTATGGCCTGTGGAAAACCCATGTTGGAGTAGGGGAAGACTGTCAGGGGAAGAAGTAGCTTAGAAGAGCTTTTATGGACTGACCACAATCCTCATTCCCCATCATCCTCCTGCACTGCTTGTGGTGGGGAGATATAGCAGTTGAGAATGGAGTAAAGTACAGTATGGAAGAAAAGGCTTAGGAGGAAGGTGTTTTAATTCTACTTAATTGGCAATAGATGCAAATAATTTTCCCCATACCACCCTGATTTACTTGTGATGGTAACTGGCGAGTCATCTCGCTGTCTTTATCTTGATCCAACAGCTTTGTCATGGTAATCCTCCACCCTATTGTCACACTGGGGAAGTGAAAAGTGGGAGTGACTGGGTGGGCAGCTGGCCAAAGTCAGCCCATCACAGGAGGAACTGTGAAGTGGTACAGTATGTGCAAAACTGTGTGATAGATGTGACCTCTGTAGTTTATTTAAATTATGACTTGTGCTGCCTTGTGTTGGGTAAGGTTTTGTTGTTCAAAAGTTAAAGGTGAAAGACATCTGCTGCATTACAAGGTATTTCAGGATGTAGTTAACTATTTTGACATAGTTTGTAAACAGGTTCCCTGAGTCTGTGAAAACCCTATGCTTTGCTATGAAATGATGAAACTACATTTGAGCTCACACTCCAGGTGAACCTTATTAAACAGACATGTAACATGGAGGTTTGGAGTACACTAAAATAAGATTCTTCTCCAGGCTGTGGACTATGTTTCCTGCAGGCTTTGCTCAGCTGCAATATCACATTTGCTGTACATGTCCCCATATGTGGGGAAACAGTGCTTATATAGCCCTGTGCCTTGGGATATGTATCCCTGTGCTTTTCTTCATCAGCTTCTCTGAAGTTTACAGCGCAGGTCGGCCTTTTGCATTGATGGTGGACACGACTTCCTACTGAACTGATGAGTTTTAGTGAGAACACTAGGGATTCAGAATCTATACATTGTCGCAGAAATTATTTTATTCCCCCTACAGTTCACATTGTCTTGTCAGAGCTGCCAGCACCTAGGGGACTAGTAGTAATGAAAGATGTGAATGTGGGAGCTATAGCGTAGCACACTGTGTTGCTACTAAATTACTCAGCAGCTGTTCAAAACACCTTCAGAAAATACATTTTCTCTTGCATTTGAATACATTTTATGTAATTCTGATAGGTGGTTTGGCCCCTGGGTTTTGTTTCCAGCACTGTCAGAAACAATCTTCTGCAACCTCTTTTGTTCACCCAGCTGGAAAATAACAGGATTATACTTGCCTGCCTTCTGGGGGACAGTGTAAGTTTTACTCAATGGCAAGTGTTGTGAAAAATACAAATCTAAACACCAGTATCTGGCTGACATAAGGCATGATCTCACCCTTTCTTTCCTTGGCTGAAGTAGATGAAAAACACACTTTCTGAACCAGCCAGAGAGGAAGGTGTTTGCTATTAAGATTGTGAGTTCTTCCTTCAGCTTTAACAGAAGGGAAGCATATATTGCTTTGTTTTAGTGAATTTATTGGGACTTACCCCTATAATCTTTCTGTAAAATCTCCTTTAACACAGATTTCTAACTGCATTTCACGTAGTTAGTGAATCTGGCACTTCACTTCCCATGTAGAGCAGTGTGTACACAATCAGTTTTACTGAAAACATAAGGTGAAAATTTGTCAGATAAAAGAGGCTCACAGTGACACGAGTGGAGTTTACTGGTTCCTTGGTGTAAACTATAATCTCAGCAGCAGCCTGTGCCAAACGTATATACATGTTTTTCAACTTGCATGTGGTGATGCACTGAGGTTCTCACATCCAATGGTGCAGCATTGCTAGTTTGGCTAAATATCTAGTTCCTGCTCCGAGGGCTAGGAATGCTTTCTAAAGCCTGTATAATCTGTTTCCTCTTAAACTCTTTAAACCTCCAATTTAAGCCAGAACGTTTTTGAGTTTGTTTTGTTGCTTGATTTTGTTTCGTTTTTTTCCAAAACATAGAGCACATATTTATTGTAGGAAAATTCTCTATTGAGTAATAGAGACAAGTGATAGGCATCACCATTTGCTTTGTCTCTAACAAAAATTACAAAAAGTCTCAGAATACCAAAAAAGGAATCCTATGAAATTCAAGTGTTCACAATTTCCAACACGTATGACATTCATTCATACTGAATGGCAAATGCTGTATATTATTTTATATACTACCTTTCAGCAATATAACCTCTGTGACATTTTATTTTCTTCTGAGTTTTACATTAATCAGCGTATTACAGCTTTTGGAATAAATGTATCTCTTACTAAAGTCCTCTTTGCTCAGGAAGTTAGTGTGAGACTTACTGGGCAGACAATTGAAGAGAAGGCTTATTAAGTTAGTATCATTCACCGTGAACTGTTGCAGAAATTCTGCTGATCTGCCTAAAAAATCATCTTTTGGGGGATTTTGTAATTTAGGTTTTAGTTGGAGCAAATCTCTAATCACACTTGCTGAACAGCTGCATCAAAGTTCTTTTGGGCACCATTCTTTTTTGGCAGCAGCAGAGTCTCAGATTGACTAAAACTGCCCCTTATTAACAGTAGATTAAATACGAAATATTTTACCACTCAAGCTAGTCAGACTCAAAAAGAGGCCTAAGTCTTGGAAAATCCTCTCTCATTCTTTGTAGTAGATTCTGCTCATTCTTACTTTGGTGAGTTCATGTGTAGAAGACAAACATTATCTGAAGACAGTGGTTCCATCTGTGTCAGACTTAGTTCACTACATACCACTGCTTTGCTGTTTAAAGTGATTTGTCCATGTAGTTTTAATTAGAGTTGATCATGTTTTCTGACAGGTTTGCAGTAAAGTTGTGGGAAAAAAAAATCTAGCTTTTATCTTACTGTTCTTGTTGTACTAAATCAGTGATTAAATGCAGAACACATGTTTTTGCTCTCGCCTAGAATTCTTTCTATGATGTTTCTGGTGTGTGTTGTTTTTTTTTTTGTAAACTACTCAAAATCTAGTTTACTAAGACAGAGAGAGGGTAAGATGTCATTTCTCTCAGTTATAAGCAGGAACTGTTAAGTATATCTAAGGTTACACACTGAATACCTTTCACCAAAGGGCCAAAACATTTACAGCTACGTTAAGTGGGAAATGAAGCGGTGCAAAATTGTTCAATTCAAATTCAAGCTGAGCTGCAAGAAGCTAGTGTATCTCATCTCACCTTATACAATTACTTGAACTCAACACTATTTGCTACCTGCAACTTACACAGCATATTGCTGCTGCATCTTCAGATGATGAAGGAAAATTAAATTGCCTAATATCCGGGAAAATTGTAGGTACGTATTCAATGGTTTTCAAATCTTATTGTATGCCTTTAAACAAAAGGTAGACAAAAATTCAGTTTCTATTCCTCCAAACTGCATATGCAGTCATTTGAGATCTTTTAGATGTCAGTAGCTGAGAGTATCCCTGCTCATTTTAATCACAGATAATTAAGGATAATTTCCTATGGGCTCCAAAGAACTTATCCTATAAAACTAATGTGCTTTAAATCATAATCATGGATGGAGGACAAATAAATTCCAAAATGCTGAGTTGATCAGAAATGAGTATTAAAAACTTTGCCTAGTAAGCTGTTTACTCACTCCTCTGCAGTTTTCCCTCTGAAAATAATCATGCTGTCTTTTTACGTCAATATAGAGCTGGTTTCTGATTCAAGAAAAATAAAGGCTGTTTCTTCCTACTCAAACTGTCCAATTAACATTCAGTGGTCACCAGAGAAGACAAATACAGATCTTCCTTTGCTCCCCCAATCCTTCCTGAATAAGAAAAACATGATAAAAGAAAGACAGTGAAAAGAAAAGAAAGGTGATTAATCATGCAGATGATTTTTCCGTAATAGATTACCCACGCAACTTATCCCGCTTATCTAATTATATGCAGTACATATTAGCAGCTGAATCATCATCAGCATGTACTCAGCTGTTCATATGCCAGGCACAGGTGTTTGAGTTTATTTTTTTCCTTCCTGACCTCAAAGTAGCCTATTTTTATTATTTTTTTTTTAATTTGAAAAACTACCCAGTAGCTGTTTACTGAAAGCAGTGGTAGGATTAGTTCATCTAATCCTGGTCGTCGTATCATCCTGCCCACTCTCTTTGTCTGGCTCACAAATGAGAGGCAGGTGTGTAATAGGAGAGGTTTTCCAGATTCATCATTGATCAAAGCACTTAATATTGACTAAGGACAGACGAATGTTTAACTGCTGCAATTTAATTAATTTAATCAGTATAGTGGGTATATTCTTTAAAAGCAAGCTGGGTTTAGATTGATTCTTCTTAATTTCTGGTAACTTCTTACAGGAGCAATTACTCAGTGAATACAACCATGTCAGTCACAGAACTTGCATTCATTACCTGATGTCTTTGGCATTCTTGGGACATGATCTTGGGCAAGTCAGTTCATCTATCTTTGCTTCAGCTCCTTCCTTGTGACACAAGACTCAGAAAGATCTTGTTATTATAAAATTCATTAATAATAACAAAGTGCTGAGATGCATAGCTGAAGCCTAAAATAATCTAAGCAAAAAGTTTATGTCTGATAGGTAAAGGTGTTTCCTAAAATACACTGCTATTCAATTAAAATGTTTAAAACAGATCGACTTTGCTTTAACCTACTGCTGTTCTTTCTGTCCTTGGAGTTAGGCTTTCATCATTGTCTCCCATAGTACCCCTATATCCAGATCAGCTAAGTAGGTGGAAAATTTGATGGTCTGCAGTGCATAGTCTGGCTGGCAGTGACTGGCAGCCAGTGACTTGGGTCCTTGCAGAAGAAACAATCTCCTAGCATAGCCTCGTAGAGATTACTTCATGGGCATGTTGAAGTATACTGTTATGAATGCTCTTCTGACTAGGTTAAAAATATTTTTACTATAGCATATTCCTGGAAATTATCCTTTTTTTCCTTTCCTATTTAAATTTGAAGGACAACTTTCTTCTTCAAACCTTGCAAGTATAGGGTGTGTAGGCTGGGATATGGCGATATATTTACCTTGACTTTTTTTGTTTCTTTTTGATTATGCTCTGATTTTTCTTGTTATTTTCGTGTTTAAAGCCTGAGGGAGTGACTTGAAATGAAAGACTTGCATTCTAAAACAATATTTCTTTTCTTACAACCCATTTGATGAAACTCAACTACTGATCATTATTGAGGTCCACAAGTAAAATGACATCCACAATGTGATCATGTTACCGGACATTTTTCTATAGTAGCCGGTACAATTTTATCTATTGCAGTAAAACAAAACAAAAAAACAAAAAAAAAAAACCAACACCATAAAATAACCTTTGGAGAAGGAATGTTGATGGGACCAGCTAGAATCATGAATACAATCATACAGAAAACGGCATTCAAATCTAAAAATCAGTCTAAACTTTGGCTCTACGGTGGGCCATATCAAAAGAGTTTGAGGCCACTGTTAGGACACTAGTTGTTTGTCCTTGAGGTTCATTCAGACCACTTTAATAAGTTGGTTTTTTTGCTGTTGACTGCAGAGGCAGCCAGGCACCTCTGTGACAATATGTCAGTCCTACATGTTGAGTTTCGGCATAAAAGCAACCTATGACAAAGACAGGGACAACGTTCAGGGCCTGTTGGACAGGGCAAAGGGTAATGGTCTTAAACTAAAAGAGGGTAGATTTAGACTAGATATAAGGAAGTTTTTTACAATGAGGCTGATGAAACACTGGAACAGGTTGCCCAGGGAGGTGGTAGAAGCCCCATCCCTGAAGACATTCAAGGTCAGGCTTAATGGGGCTCTGAGCAACCTGATCTAGTTAAAAATGTCCCTGCTCACTGCAAGGAGGTTAGGCTAAATGACATTTAGAGATCACTTCCAACTTAACTTTATGTAATGCTATGATTCTGTGAATCTCTGATTTAGCATCAATTACCAGGGAGGAGGACAGTGTATGGGACACATATTATGGAGTTCACTCCCTTTTAGGCAAATGAACATTTAGTTTCTGAATACAGAAAAGAAGTTTAATAAAACCAGAGAGAAACTAGAAGCAACTTGACTTCTACTTGGAGTAGAATACTTCTATTGTGTTTCCACTGCACTTTGCATATATTATGCAGTGAATGATTTGAAAGCTCAAATTCATTCTTGTGTTCATTTCTGTTACCTGGCAAATGATGCACTCCTTTCTGAGAAGTGGCTCCCTGTGATATTTTTTTATTATGAGCTGTTCTCCTATATAGACACTGAATGATGCAAACATGTAAAATACTTCTTATGTTTCAGTACATAGTTTGTGATATGCCTTGTTACAACAAATATTGTGGTTTACATGCTTATGAACTCAGTTATTTGATTTGTGATTCCCTAAAACTTCATAGAATGTGTTTTACCAAAAAGGCAGGCAGTCCTAACATTCTCACATTCTTAACTTTACACTGCAATGTGATTTATTGCTGATCAATTTAAGGGTAAGAACAAACCAGTTGGGATTTATTCCTCTTGTGAGAACAAATCTGAATTACTTCATACTTCCAGGTGGGAACTTTCTGATTTCACGTTAGTTAGCTTTATTCAGTGCTTGACTTATTACCTGAAGTATCTTCATCGTTAATAGCACTGGGCATCTGTTTGAAATGAAGCAATCTCTGTTTTTTTTCTTGTAGTGAAATATTTTCTAATATTTCCAAATTCAATATGTGTGTATTTACATTCATATTTAAGTGAAAAAATTGATATCAAAGTGGAGAAATAAACCACTTCATCTGTAAGGAAAACTAGATTGTACATTCACAGCAACAGTCATTGTGGTGTTTGTTTACACTTCCATTATTTCCTTAAAAACTTACATTCATAAAATGTAATCTTGTTAAAAGGCTACTGTCCTACATAAGATTTTGTCTACCCATGAAGAAATGTAGCATGTTTCACATCATACAGGATTGCCTTTTCCATGATCACATCATACCTTCTATTTGTAAGTCTGATGAAATTTATGTATCTTGTTTAAAAAAACAGAAAACTTAATAAAGGATGCCCTATGAATACACATTTACTCATACTAGCTAAATGTTTTATATTTACCTTATTTTTCTTTCTTTTTGCAGTTAATATTCATGAATCTTGTGCAGTATTTGTTTCCAAATAATACACTTCAGCTCAAATATACATCGCTAATCAAAGTGATTAAATAAAATAGGTGAGACATTTGCAATATATTATGAAATGTACATCTAGCTATTTAAGGAGTCTTTCTTGAAGCACATCCAAATGACTTTATAATTTATATTTTACCTTTTTATATTCAGCTATGGAATAAGAATTATGATCCTGTACTTTCATGTATGTTTAAGAGTAGCTTTAAAAGAGATTACAGCTAAAATATGTATAAATATAACACCATAAAGCAGTCTCTTTTTTCCTTTTTTTCAATAAGTGGTTATAGCTTAGGAAAATGTTATTAGCTGTTCATGTTGAATGCTGTGATTTAGACAGCTTCAAGTACAAAATATATCTGAAAATATTATGAGAATCTTATTTTCTTTGACATAGAAGTTCTAAAGCTCATTCTTTTTTGATGATAGGGAAAAACACAGATTATGTGTTATCATAAGCAGACTGCAACAAAATACCTAATGATTGACCCAGATAAAGTTGGGTGGACCCCTTAAATCAGATTTAATCTTATGTGTGTTGGAAAGGCCCTGCAGTGATCGTGGTGACAAGCACTTGCCTTATTTCTGATCTAACCATCATCTAGAGACAGGAATATTGACAAATATAATGTGTCTAAAATAAGAACACAAAAAAAATTCTGATCCTCCATGTCTTTATTGAACACACTCATTCAGAATGCTAGTGGAAAAAGAAAGTGAACCTTTGAGTTGACCTCAAAAAAGCTAATCAGAGCCAGGTTAGCTTGGAGTCGTCTTAAAAAAAAATTAGTTTGGAGGTGTGCACTGGAGCTACATTGACTGATAAAAACCACTCAAACTTTTTGAGTTTGCTCTGCACAAGATGTATGCTTATGTGAGCCATGCCTCACCAAAAAGCTTTCAGAGGATCTATGATCAAGAATTATTGATTTACATAAAGCTGGAAAATGTTACAAAGTGACTTCAAAAACTTTAGAAATTCACCAGTCTGCAGTTAAGCAAATGATCTACAAATTGAGATGCTTTGGGACTGTGGCTACTCTACCAAGAAGTGGGTGTCCAGTCAAAATGACCCCAAGAGTACTACAAAGATTCATCAATGAGGTAAAGAAACAACCCAGAGTGACAGCCCAAGAATTGGAGACGTCATTGGAACTGGCTAACATCTGTGTTCATGAGTCTACAGTACGTAAAACATTGAACAAGCAGGGTGTCTGTGTCAGGACACCACGAAGGAAGCTACTTCTTACTACAAAGAACATTGCTGCACGCCTGAAGTTTGCAAAAGAACACATTGACACTGCACAGCAATATTGGCAAAATGTTTTGTGGACTAATAAAACAAAGATTGAACTATTTTGGAATGAAGATGCAGCACTACATCTGGTGTCAAAAGGGCACTGCATACCATCATTAAAACATCATCCCAGGCGTAAAGTACGGTGGAGGAAACATTATGATTTGAGCCTGCTTTGCTGCATCAGGACCTGGCCAGCTTGCAGTCCTTGAGAGGAAGATGAATTCCCAAGTGTATCAAAAAATTCTTCAGGATAATGTGAGGATGTCAGCTGAATCTCTGTAGACGTTGGATGATGCACCAGGACAATGACCTAAAACACGGGAGCAAGTCCACAACAGAATGGCTTCAGAAAAACAAAATCTGCCTTTTGGAGAGGCCAAGGCAGAGCCCAGACCTCAACCCAACAGAGGTGCTGTGGAATGACTTGAAGAGAGCCAGACACATGAGACGTCTAAAGAATATGACGGAGCTAAAGCAGTTCTGCCGGGAACAATGGGCTAAAATCCCTCCCAGACGATGTGCAGGTCTGACTCACAGCTACAGGAAGCACCTGGCTGAAGTTACTGCTGCCAAGGGGAGGGTCAACCAGTTATTGATTCCAAGAGTTCACTTATTTTTCCACTAGCATTTTGAATGTTGAATGAGAGCGTTCAGTAAAGATGTGGAGGATTAGGAGTGGTTTTGTATTCTTATTTTAGTCACATAATATTTGTTAATACTCTTGACTTAGATGATGGTTAGATCACATTTTATGACAAATTAATACAGTACACAGTAAAATTCCAAAAGTTTCACATACTTTTTCTTTCAACTTTATAAGTGGTTCCATCTCTCGTCTTTCAATTAAAGAGTCAGTTTGTCATTGACCACATTGCTTTGGCAACATATTAAAAATAGCATCCTCCAGTCTTCTGTAGAATCTTTAGGATTCTCTTCCAATAAAAATAAAGACTGGTTTGATGAAAACAATCAAGACATCCAGGAATTGTTGACAAAGAAGAGAAATGCTCACCAAGCACACCTTGCTCAGCTATCTTGCCATGTAAGAAAAGCAGCCTTTTGTCTTCCATGCAGTAAACTCCAACAGAAACTTCAAGACATCCAAAACAAGTGGTGGATCAGCCTAGGAGAAAAGACTCAAGTATGTGCTGGTTCAGGTGACCACAGAGAGATTCTGTGAGGCTCTGAAAGCAGTGTATGGACCCACACACGACGTTCAAAGCCAGCTGCTAAGCGCAGACGGCTAAA
>NW_009699607.1:10416-10750 GCF_000703405.1 Apaloderma vittatum
CCCCAGCCTCAAACAATAGTCTGAACCTTGCCAGACTCTCTTCAGTGCCAAGTGTGTACTTGACGGCTCAGCAATTCGGCACATTACACAACAACCAGTGAAAAACAAATTGGATATAGCCCCTACTATGGGAGAGACTCTCAAGGCCATACAGCAGGTGAAAACTGGCAAGGCAGCAGGGACTGATGGAATCTCACCTGAAGTCTAGAAGCTGGAGGCCAAGCACTCCATGATAAATTTCACAAGCTTGTTGTGCATTGCTGGGAAAAAGGAGAACTACCATCAGATCTCTGTGATGCAGTCATCATCAGCCTGTACAAGAAGAAAGGAGAAA
>NW_009699608.1:0-27030 GCF_000703405.1 Apaloderma vittatum
ACAAATCAACTTCACAGCTCACTTTTTTATGCCCATCCTAACAAGCTGAGTAACTGCTTGGTAGATGGTGCAAAATCTACACATACACACATGTCTCTATATAGAAATAAAATAACTCAAGCTGGGGACAGCCACAGACATAAGTACCAATGATCTGAAAAAAAGGGGTGTGTTACTAACTATGTAGGGAGAGACTGATGGAGTTCAATGTAAGTTAAATTGTGCATGGAGAGAAGGGAGCAGAGTGAGTGAACAGCCAGAGAAAATACTGAGTCGGGCTAGACTTGAATAGAAACAGCTCTCTCGAGTTATAAAAATTTTAGTTTATAAAGAAAAGAATCTACTCTGATCTGTAGTGGGACCCCCCCCAAAAAAAACTTCTTCAAAGGCTTTTTCCTTCAGCATGGAAAAGTCGGTTTTGCACTTTAACGAAGAGAAAGAGCTGGAAATCTCTTCACCAGTGTAATTACTCATTTTATATACTCGGGGGAAATCACCCCTTTGCAGCAGAAGTTAATTTTTGCTGTCCTGTTAACAGCTGAATGACACCAAGCCCCAGTTACAAGCGGTTGTTCCGCAGGACACCTTATTAATTGAGGGAGCCGAGCCCATAAAGCCTTCCCAACACAACACTGTTTATTGAAAACAGGGCATCTGCAGGGAAAGGGCTTGAGGGAAATGGATCCTCAAATAAACAAGAAGTGACAATTAGCACATTAAGGAGGTGCACCACCTGAGTTCCAGGCTTCTTATCTAATTCAAGAAGCATATACACTGACCCTCCAGCTGGGGAGATGCCCTTCTTCAAGTATACTTCTTGCTAGAAATCTTGGGAATTGTTCAGAGAAATATTTTTAGCCTTCTGTATCTTCTAATGTTTTATTTTTTTTTATTTAAATAAATCACTTGGGACTATTTCCCCCTCAGATTCTTGCCTTGTAAAAATCTCAACACCACTAATTTGATCTAGGTCAGTTCATACTGCTCAAAAACCTCATAAAAGCTTAAAAATGTTCTCTGCCAAAGAGAGTTCTTTCTTACAAAATGTACCAAATTCTCTGTGGTTCAGCCAAGCCACACCCAGTCTCTCTTTGCTGAATTTGACATCAGTTATAGAGGACATTGGCAAGCTTGGTCAGCCAACTGGTTTATTAAAAAAAAAATGAAATTCTGTGAAACAGGGAGAATACTCCAGACTTTTTTTTAATTGAATTGTGTATAGTTATTTTATGACTAAGCCCATAAATAGTTATTATTTTCTCAGTTTCTTATTTCAACTACATGTTTATAATTTTCTAGATCGGTTTTAGAATCTGTTTCTGGCTGGCTGTATTTGTAGAGCTTCATTTACATCGTTTTATTACAGAACTGCGCATATTTTTTTGAAAAGAAAGAAGACAATTTATGGAGAGCCTCGATTTTAATTGCATTTTTTTCCTCTTCCCCTTGATTAGAATGCTTGTTAACCAACAGTTTTCAAAAGCAGAACCAAGACATTCTTACAGTATTCAATATCTCCTAACAAACATTTCACTGTATTTATACTCCAGAGTTATGAAAACAGCAAAACAGTAATAAAAATATCCACTTCAGTTTATGGTAAATTGATGCTTTCTGTAAGACATAATTAAAGTTACTCTGCGAAATGTAACAAATAAGAAATTCCTCTGAAGCACGTAACACCCAGCACGACACAGTATTCGCACCTTAAGCACGCTGGAAACAGTATTTGTAGCAGCAGCATAGCAGGTACTTTTGTCCCAACTGCTCTGCACAGTCCCTGTATTTCCCACAGAAAACTGGATTCTGGATCCTCACTTTGCTTCACAGCTTGTCCTCATCACGGTCATCATGGAATTAGCCAAGTGTAGTGGTTTGTGGTGGTTTTTAATTCTCAAATTGGATGATTTGCTCAGGAGAAACATGCATTGGGGCTGATTTTTCTGCAGAGCCCAAGACTATTTGCAGAATAATTTTTTGTGGTATCTATGCAGTACACTATAACACACGGTAGACTTTGTCACATTGTGATTAATATGAAGTTCGGTGCTAAGCACTTAAATACTTTCCATAGTCGGCACCTCTGTTTCTCTACTGACTTGTTTGGAACCTGACCCCAAGCTGGGTCATTTCAATAGGGATTCCTGCCTGCGAGAATTAAAGGACATAGCAAAACATTCTTGTCTACAGAGAGAGATATTCTCCAAAAAGACAGAACAAATTGGGACTTCTGGTTCTATGCTAGGACCTGCCTGTTGGATGGCAAGGAAAGAGCAGTTTTTCCGTGCCTTGGTTTTCAACACATAAACAAGACTCGTGGTCATTTCTTCTGGTAGTTTGGCTTTTTCTAGGGTTTGAATTCAATTTTGCCCTTGGTGGTTTGGGCTGGGCCCTGCTTTATATAATGACAACACCCCCCCAAACATCGTGCAAGGTGGGGGTAAGCTCTGCTGTGCTGGTCAGGTATATGCTGCCAGGTAGGAGACAAGTGTCTCTCATGTGGCTTTTAAAACAAGGCAACTATTTCGATAGATGAGCTTGACCTCATTCACCGCTTGCAAAAACCACTGTTAATTGCACACTATCGAGAACAGCCCTCTGCAGTGACAACTTGTGACAAGGTCTGTCAAAAGGGAATAGCCAGGAGACTGGAAGCCATTAGGGAACCAGCCTAGTAAAAAAACCAGCCAACAAGCCAAAAAACAGTGGAAGGCTACACTAAAGGAGCTTGATTGTTTTGCTTAGAGCAAATTCACACAGGAATAAAACCAAGTGGGGACATTTCTATACAAACCTCTCATTTAAGGACATAGTAAGTTCCTAAATTTATCTCTATGATCAACTACCATTGCTTAAGTTTTACCTACATGTAAACTGTAAACAGCTATCGATGTTGCTCACATAGCACACAGTCAGCAAGACTCAGGATCCAAGAGGGTCATTCTTAGTACTTTTCACTTAAATTGAAGGTGTCAGCAACACCAGCCTTCCATGACACCAAGGTTTTGAAATGACCTTGAAGAATAAACCTTTGAAGACTAAGTCAAACTTGGAATTTTGTTACCCGAAAGAATATACAAGGCTTGGGAAATGTCTGACTGACTCCGATAATGCCAGGTTGCCGATCCTGCACAACAGTGAACAGTTGGCTTTTGCTCCAAGAGCAAAGGTGGCAGCAAGGCAAACTGGGGCTGCTCTGCACCCACCCGGGACGGCCCTGCCGCAGAACTGCTAGGCTTTAGCATCAAGCATGCATCACCCTAGACTACAACCGCCAAGCAAAGGAAGGAAGCTACACACCAAACCGCCACCTAACCACATCACAGCATCAAAGCCAGCAGCCAATACACTAGACTAGTACTACAACAACCAAACACCTGCACAACTAAGCAAGAATTACCACTGAGCATCAAATCAACCAAGGAATATACTGGACTCCTACTACCACTACACAACTAAACAACAACAACGCATCAGAGCAAACAAGCAAAAGCTGCAAACACCGCAAGCAACAAAACCAAGCACTTACCTTGGATGGTGTCATGGGTCTCAGTGCAAACTGGGTCCTGTCATCAGGAACGGTGACCGCACATCCCAGCCACCTGGAAAAAACAAACCACCCAGAACTGTTCAGTGCATCCTGCATCGGTTAGAACAGTCCCTCCCTAAGATGAGGTTAGAGAGCAACAAGGAAATCAGGATGTAAAGCAATGTGTAAGGCACAGAAGACAGACATGACAGAGAACAGACCCCCTCCAGCACATACTGGAACTGCTCCGCCCTTGCCACGCTGTGACTAAAGAACCTCAATTCTCCCACCAAATCATAAGGTACCAACTCGACCCCCTTGCTTTCTAAGCTGCCTCACAAAGAGGAGCCCAGGTGCAGCTAAATGCAGTCTTAGCCCCCAGCTGTAAAGCAGACCTCACACCCCATGTTCTGCAGCTGCTGCAGCAACATTCACACCTACACAAAGCTCAGAAACCAACACTCAGCCAACAACCACTTGCCTTACGCCTACGACTGCCAACCCTCACCCCTCCAGCCCCAAGACCCTTCCCCACAACTTAACCTGGTAAGAAAGGGATCAAAATCTATCCCTAACAGGAGAAGCACTTCAGATTGCTGGAACCAGCCAAGTCAAAAGAACAAATACAATGGTAAATACTATGCCAGATAATGCTGTCCCCTGCTCTCCCAAAACTAGTTATACTCACGCCATTCCTTGGCTCTTCCCTCATAGCCAGACCTCTGCTTGGCTCAATACCTGAAACCTCCTTCCTAAAGCCACCAACTGCTAAAAATTCAGCAGGTGTGTCACCACTGAGGAGCCCCAGAGCAGAATCAGCTGGCTTGGCAGAGGCTGAGGCTCTTATACCCCAGGCCACACCCCTCCATCCTCCCCACAATGCCCCGTAAAGGGGCAGAGCAAACCTCCAGGAGACATAAAAGGGGCCAGAGGAGCAATTCCCACTCCTAGTTCTTGTCTTCACTCTGTGGGTAGGGATTGAGTGTCTCTGTTCATGCATATCTTTTTTTGTGATTGGTGCAAACTTTCCTCCCTTTCTCTTTAAAGGTATAGACTGGAAAAATTCAATGTGCAAGCTCAGTGACAGGTGATCACGCTTTGAAGGTGGGTAGCTTTTGGGATGTAGGTGTGTTTTGGTATTATAATGAGATTATAATGAGCATAGTCTACCCAAAGGATGGCATCTCTCAAAAGATGACAGACTCTTGGCCCAGAGTAGTAAACGTGCAGTCAACTGGCTCCTTGACACCTCCAGGTTCCTTTGTGTTCACAGAGCTTGAGCATGGTATCTCTGCTTTGTTCTGTGCTCTGTTGGACTTTCTCTTAGAGCTGGAACATCAAGATTCTTTAATGCTACTGACCCTTAAGGTTGTCTTAGAAAGCTTTGTGGGGAGACCTCCTTATGGACCAACTGCATGGTGTTCAGGAAACTTTATGTTCTCAGGTGTGAACAATGCTATGCCAGGTGCTCTGGCACTGTTTTAGCTGAGATGGTTGTCTTGCAGTTAGAACTAAAGTTTAGGCAAAGACGCCTTAATTCCACAGGAGGCGGCGTAGGAGAGTTGGAAGCTCTTGGGGAAGGATGCGCCAGGGAGTGGGGGGACTTACGGGTGGCATGTGGAAGATGCTGTGGAGAGAAGGAGAAAGTAACCCAAATTCTGATGAAGAAGAAGGGTTTATTAGTAGACCCGGGAGAACCCGGAGAGTGATGAAATTTCGTGATGAGAAGCGGTGCTGTATTCCCCTCATGGGATGGGAGGAAGTGACAAGCTGCTAAGAGTTGACCTTGTTTTGAGTAACTGATTGGAGGTTGGAGCTAGGACAGATGGGATGGACAAGTTGGGTTCTTTAGTTGGTTGGCTCTTGATAGCAAAAGTATGGTACAAGCAGAGGTTAAAGACAAGGCTGAGACCATATGTGCTGGGAAAGCTTGGCCAGAGATGGTAACTGATGGTTTGTCATGAGCGAACAAAGTCAGCTGCCCAGAATAGAAATGGATACCAATAAGGATGGGCACACCATGCAGCTAATACCTGTATTTATAGGACATTTGGCCCCGACATCTGTAAAACCTTCCAAGATGGGAGAGGCAGAACCCTCTTAGCAACTTAAAGGGACTGCTGGATCCGTTACCCTTATTAAGAACACCTGTGATGAGCATTCATGCTAATTTCCATGACAGGGAGGCTATTAAAATGTATAACCATCAAGATAAAGAACTAGTGTAAATCAGTGATTAGATCATCTATCGCAGATGTACGCAGGACAGGAAGACAAACGTGAGCTCATACAGCAGCTAGGGACGTGTAAAGTGGAAAGATGAGCTGGTGTCCCTGGAGCTGACTGAAGTAATGGCTGCTCGTTAAAGCTAACCCTGGCTCTAAAAGCTGAATCCTGGATGTCAGTGATGAGCATGACCACCTCAGCAGACCCAGCACCCGCCGTCTGCCAGAGCAGAGGGTGGAGTGCCACAGAAGAAGGCCTTAAGGATCTGAGCTATCTCTCGTGAGATATCCTTAACTCAAGTCACAAAATTCAAGCTGCTTCACATCAGAGCTGAGCCCTCTGGAAGAGTGAACGATTGACTTTTGTTCCAAGAGCAAAGGAGGCAGCAAGGCAAACTGGGGCTGCTCTGCATCCAGCCGTGATGGTGCCACGGGAGAAGAGTGAACCCTAGGGCTCTGGGCTCTCTCGCCCGAGATATCCTCGACGGAAGCCACGCAACACCAGATGTGTGATTTTGGAGCCCAGCCCTCAGAAGAGCAAACGATTGAGTTTTGCTCCAAGAGCGAAGGTGGCAGCAAGGCAAACTGGGGCTGCTCTGCATCCACCCGTGACAACCTCTCCACAGAAACGGTAACTGTAGGGCGCTGGGCTCGCTTGCCCGAGATATCCTTGACGGAAGCCATGCAAAGCAAGCTGAGTGATTTTGGAGCCCAGTCCTCGGCCCAAAATTGTGTACGATTGAGTTTTGTTCCAAGAGCGAAGGTGGCAGCAAGGCAAACTGGGGCTGCTCTGCATCCACCCGTGACGGCTCCTGGGAATCTCACGAGCCTTCTGCCCCATCATTATATCATGATAATCGTTACTCTCTTGATCTGTAGCCTGGCTGAAACAACCCATGTCATGCAAACTTTTGGATAGAGGGAAAAATCTACTCCAGAAAGAAGCTATGCTTCATGGCAATATAAAGCACTACTGGATTGCTTCACTTTGACCCCAATGGGATTGCTTACAAGCAAAGAGTAAATCCTTTAT
Source organism: Apaloderma vittatum (assembly GCF_000703405.1). NCBI lineage: Eukaryota > Metazoa > Chordata > Aves > Trogoniformes > Trogonidae > Apaloderma > Apaloderma vittatum. Next base: position 6,788 of record NW_009699608.1, read on the forward strand.
TTTGGACTAATTTCTTTTCCAGTCTCTGGTTAAGGAATCCTTCCCTCCCTCACCCCACTACGCTTCTTACAGGAATTTTCACATTTTCAGACATACTAGTTCTTTACTTGTTAGTGTTGCTGCTTCAGTATTATATAACTGCTGAAATCTTTCATGCAGTTCTTTTTTTTCAACCTGAAGATAACAGCACCAGGCCTGCAGAGATAGCAGTCAAATGTATCGGGCATGTGATCAAGGCCACTTTGCAACACTCATCCTCTCTCACAAATTTCACATTTCCACTCACCCTCTCAATCAATCTGTTGTTATTCTATTTGCCTTATGTTCTAACTCAACATGTCATCACTGTTCAAAATACATCACTTCTACCCTGGCACACTACTGTTGCCTGTCATCTGTCAGAGAACTTGAGACCAATCCCTACTTTGCTTTTTCTGCAAGGGACCACTCACAACAGCTTTCACTCGCTTCCCAGGAGAGAAACCTTGTTTCTTGCCAAACTAAGTCACATCATCTGTTACCTGGGTTCCACAGGCCGTCTATGATCCTCAATTGGAATTACAGAATACAATTTGCCAATAGCGTAAGCTGGTGACATAAATTCCATGTGAACTAAACACAAACAATACTGATATACCTGAGTAAAAGACAAAATCTGATAAACACAGAATGCTGGTAACATCCACCTATTCTGAAGCACAAGAACAACAGCTGGTGCAAGTAATCAGTAAAATATGCTGAATGCAAAATACATAGATTATGTGTCATACATGAACAGAGGATTTACCAACAGTCTTTGTGTTTTGGCTATAAAATCATGTAGGATTCAGGGAGCCTCAAGGAGCCATCTAGTTTAACCTCTTGGTCAAAGCACATCCCGTTAGAGGAGGTTGCTCAGGGCCTTTAGAACACTACTACCAACAAGAGAGTATCAGCCAATGTACACTCTTTTGCCTCGGTAAAGAAAAATTAGGTAACAAATGTTTTGTAACCTAGAGTCCTCTCGCAAAGGCTTCAAAGCACACACAGATGATGTACTGCAAAACTTCACTATCATCCCAAACCTCCTCGATCCTAGGAAGTTTTAGCACTGACTGTCTTATGCCTCATCTCCTGTGTATTAACCATTCGTATCCTTGCAGGAAGGTCACCAGCGCTACTGTCCTGTAGATCTGTTTACTGGGAAATATAGTCAGCTGTATTATCTGAGGGAATAAGGGACTGGGGCAGAGTAACGGCAGGTAATTCCTGTAGTACTACTGCGTTGGGCTTCAGCCAACTCAGAAGCTTCCACCCTACGCTTAGTGCTCCGGAAGGGTTTATTTGCAGAGACACAAAAGCGTGACTTGGTGTGCGTCCAGGAAGGCTGGCATTGAGGCCAATGAGCCCTGTTGAACCTGGGCAAGCTCCGTGGAGAGGCTGACTCTTCATCTTCCCTATCGTGCTCCCCTCACCCCTGGTTCTGGGAACACAGCCCAGACCCACCTGAGCAGGCTCCGCGCAGCGCCAGGCTCGGTTGGGAAAACACACAGCCCGCTTCTGGGCCTCAGTTGGATCCAAGAACCACTTAACCATATTTGTATCGCATTGCACCTGCCAGACCCAGACTGTTCTGTGAGCCAGTACAAAAATACCCGACCTGGCTGTGCCCACGGCATCGCTCAGCGCTGACGGACCACGTGGAAAACTGTGAGCTACATAAAATGGCTTGTTGTACGGCAGGTTTATCCTTAAAGCGACACTGAGTTTGTAACTCTAAAAGAAACCAATCTAGACATTCTTAGATAACGTTACTTGATTACAGACAGAATAGTGAGCTTTATTCATCTGTCTGAAGTGGGGGTGCCCCAGAACATGATGTAGCACCCTTTTCCTATGAAAAGCACAGAAAGATTCTCCAATCTGTCCAAATTAACATTAGCAGTGTTTCCACTTCTGCATTGATCAAGTGCTTCTAAATGATGGCTAATAGTTGGCCAGCAAAAGGTAATTGATTCTTCTGACACTTATTTGCCTGCATCCAATACTCTTATTCCTCGAGATGAGTTCATCAGCATGCTGAAAAACAAGTTCTGACTTCTGGTGTTTGAAAGCTTGACTGGCTGCTGCTCAACCTTATACAGCTGGAAAAAAAACCTAGAAATGCAAGCATTCTGCATGAAGGATAAAGAGTTAGTAAGGAGTGCCCAGCACAGGAGCAGAGACACAGAGAGTTCAGTTACAATATTATAATCGATGGCTACGCCAAGAACCGTGTCTTACGTAGCTGTTCGTTCAGTTACCCTCCCGCATCTTTGTTAACGTAGCAGTTTCTAATTTGCTGTAGCTAGAGTTTTCAAGGTGTGTTTCCACATTAAAAAGGGGCTCACTTAAAAAGAAAAATTGAACTATTGAGATATTATTGTTATTAGCACTGTTATCACTTCTGAGACAGTCAGCGTTCACCCACCTCATACTAACGCTTATATTCGAGCAGAGTTATTAAACAACCTGGTTTGCTCTTCATAAATGTGTTCTTTAGACCAGTCAAGTGTATCCAAAATAGAAATGAGCTCAGATGATTTAGACAGTTAAAATAATGGCAAGCAGACTGGCTTTGCCAGGGAGATACACAAAGCATCGGAAAACCACAGTATTGCAACCTTTTATTGGCTGTTTCTTGTCTGACTTCCAAGTATCATAAAAATGCCTGCAGCTATCACAAAAGACTAACTTTTAGTAATAGTGTCTTGGTTTATGCAGGAAACTGTACTAAAGGCACTGAAAGCCACGGATCAAACTCTCCCGCAAAAACTTGCTCGGAACGACACGCGGCAGGACAGACAGCACCCATTTATTAGGAGGTTCAATTTGAGAGCTCCCCTTTAGCTCAGGTGTAACAGGAATTTGTGTGCAATTCAGATATCAAATTCCAGTGCCACCTTATTTTTTTTTTTTGGTGCATGCTGTGTGGTGTCATGTCCATCCATTCACTGGACATGGCTATAAGCCCCATTATTTATATAACCAACTGGGACAGCCTCAAAGCTTAGTTTTCCCTGGTTGTTACTTCTGTGTCTCCCAATGATTTCTATAAACAAATCTGTTTGCACGTACACAGACTCTGTGAACTTCTCTCTTAACATCCATAGGCTTTCGGCTCTGTTTCACTGATGAACTACAACGGTGTTCTACTCAGAAAGGAGCTAAGGTGTCTTCGCCCGTCGGTCATAAACAACATGGAACTATTTTGACATTTATAATTCTGGACTTTTGGGGATCCCCTTGCTGAGAGCTTGGTCAATGGGCTGCAGGTACAAGAGTTAAGTTACTTGTTAATGTTTTATTTGCATTAATATAGACTCCAAAAAGCAATTAGTTAGCTCACAGACTATGAGAGCATAGTACTCCAAGTTGAAATTGTACATTAACAAGCTTGCTGCTTAGAAAATAGTGGATAAAACTCAGCAGCTTACTCGGTAATTCGTCTAGGTGACTTCATGCTCGGGAGTAATTCCACTGAAACTGGGCAGGAAAGCTAGAACGCTCTGAATAACAGATCTAAGTGAATTTCTTACTACCTAGGCTCTGCGGAGCTGGAGTATCAACAATTTTAGCAGAATCCTTTAGTTGCCTGAAATAAAACGCATTCTCAAGCCTTTGTCAGAGGAGGATGAGAATGGTCAGTGACTCTCGGGATCATCCTCCTCTTGCTCCCTTTGATCTTTTTTGTTTACATAAATTGGAAGCCTAAGAATAACGATCAAACAGCACTTGTAGAGTAAAAATACCTGTGAGTCTGTATAATTGCAGGGGTTTGTTATGCCTAAATGAAACCTGTGAATCAACAATTCTAAACACACTGGCATTTGCAAAGTTGTAGATATTAATTCACACGGCTGAATTGATTTATTCCTTACTGATTTGGCTTTATTGATTATTCTGATGCCTTCTTAACTGGCTTAACTTTGGATGTCATTTTTAGGTTATGTGCTTACCATACTCTTCTCATCTGATTAAATTACAGCTATGAATCAATTCTCTCTGCCATGCAACTGACTTTTCAGATATGGTTTCACTTAACTTTATATGAGGTTATTTAGCTTTTGCCCCTGCAGACCGTTTCAACGAATGTGTATTCATTCTATGGGGTTGCGAACAGAAGCAGTATTTTAATTTTAGTAATTTTAATAGTGAGGCTCAGAGGTAAATCTCGCTCAGCATCACAGAAGGGATACGTTTGCTAACTCACAATCTCTTTCCCATCTAGATAAAAGATTCTTGGCTTCTTTTTGGATTGAAATCTCTGCAAGTTGAGTCCGGCATCTCATCCTTATGCCCCTTGTGTAACTTCTTTCCTCCAGCCGTAGAGGGTAGAAAGACTTACCTACCCAGGTCTGCAAGAAAGGACTGCCACATTTTCAGCAAAGGCTACAGGCTACATGAATAGGCATGTAATTACATAAGCTATCCTGCAACTGCAGATGCAGCTTCATTCAGGATAAATGTAAACCTTCAGCTCTAAATGTCTTAAAAGATCAGCTCTTCCTTTCCCCAAAGTTCCAGTCACAGGCTTTAAACATTTATTTTATAACACACCTGAAATGTAAAACTTTTCTGAAAAACGTTCTATTAGGTATTCAGTAAAGGTGACGAAGGCTGTGCAAAGAAGTGCAGCATAGAGCGCTTTCGTTTTGTGCCAAACTTCTCTAAACAGGAAACACTTATGTCTAAGTGATTACTTACTCTCTAAGTGATCCGTTTTTCTTTACTTAAGAGAAATTAAACAGTAACTAAAAGTTAGATGTCATGCAACTGCACACATTGCTACTCTTGAGTGTGAATAATTCAAGGAATTCTTCTCACCTCTCACTACATCCTCCATTTCTGGAGCTCCTTTGAGGGGAAACCTCCTCTGACTACATAATCCCAAATATGAGCAGTTCCGATCTGATGCTCAGTAACTAAAGGTTAGATATCATGTACCTGCACACATTGCTACTCTTGACTGTGAATAATTCAAGAAATTCTCACCTCTCACTACATCCTCCATTTCTAGAGCTCCTTTGAGGGGAAACCTCCTCTGACTACATAATCCCAAATATGAGCAGTTCCGATCTGATGCTCAATAAAGAGCATCTATCCTGTATGATTAAGCTCTACATTTGACTCAAAGCAGCTCTGAAACTTTACTTTTTCTTCTTTTTTATAATGTAAGTCTGTCTACTTCGCTGTAACTCTAGGGTTTTATGTAGTTCCCTGCATAATTATTATGGAAACAAGTGCTGTACTATTTGTTTTAAGAGAGGTAGAGTTCAGCAGCAGTTACAGGAAGGTAGAGGTATTTTACAAGACTTCTTATCTAGCACACAATACCATGCAATATTTCAAAAAAGAGTTTTAACATCTCTGCTGAACTTGATAAAGGCCCTTAACTTCGGCTGCAGTGACTTCAGATTTTATGTCCTTCTCAAACCCTGCCACAGGTTGCAACAATAATAATAACAAGCTTATATAATATATATAGTTCTGGTAAACGTCTCTGCGCTGACAACCTTTGAACTCCTCTGGACTGGACTGCCAACACCAGAGGGTGTACAAATGTCGACAGAGCCGTCTGAGTGTCTGCCGCTTCCAAGCCTAGAACACGTCGTCCTCACATTAGCAAAACTACCTCAGATGCAGACACAGCCACCTTAGACATAATTACAACACAGCTTCATAACTTAACCTGGGGGGGGTTCTTTATAGGTACACAGCACGGTATTATTCTGATCAATGCAGGGAAATATCTCAATAAACTTGCAACGCATACATTTTTATTGCCACCACTAAATCTAATTTACTATGTTCACGAGCTATCCGGTGCTAATTACAGACTCTGGGAATTATGCTGAGTAGGAGATACCCCTTTTTAAGAATACAGATTGATAGTCAGAACCCAAAGATCTGCTGTGACAGTACAACGCTACTGTAGTTGTCACCAACAGCAGAGCCAGCCCCACCTAACCCTGACCCCAGGCTGCAGTGCCTTGGGCCACCCTGATATCCATGGCTGAGGACTGCACAGAGGGGCAAAACCCTCATGGCTGGCCGTCCTTGTCTTTGGGAAGCCGCCTGAGCTCTGTTCCGGGTATCCTGGATTGTTCATTCTCAGAGCCTTAACCTTAATCTTAACCCCTAGGCAAGCCCTAGGGCAGGAGCTGAGCCACGTGCCCTGATTAACTAATTCCAAGGGGCGAATCCCACCAAATCACTTTGCCCTCCCCCCTTAAACCACGCTCTTAATAAATGACTAAGCCACAGTTTTCTCTTTCTGGGAACAGTAACAGAGGTTTTGGGATGTAAGAGTGCAAAACCGAGCAGAAATCCTGGCTGCAATAGTTTCATTTCTCCCTACCCTAACCACGCTGCTGTTAAACCCATCACACAGTCCTGCCCTGAGTCTGACCACAAACACTCCGGTTAAGGTTGACTGCCTACGTGAACCCCAAACCCTAGTGCTCAAACCGTGCTGATGAACCACAGCGTCAGGGCAGGTGACGGCAAAGGAGCCAGCCACAGCTGCAGTCCTCAAGGCAGAGGCCGAGGCAGAAGGTTTCGGAAGAGTCCGTGATGTGAACTTGCTCCGTATTTTAGATGAGCTGATGGGGCACAGTAGCTGTTAGCTCACCTCGGCTGGCCTAAGGGTGCTTGTGAGCTCTCTTTAGGAAAAGCAAGAGGAAGATGGGCTGAGAAGCCACAAACTTGCAGAATTTGACGGTTCCTACAGCACAGCAGCGAGAAAGACAACGTCCTCTGCAATAACGCAGCAAATGGTGTCCCCACAATGATGCTGTTCAGTCAACTTAAGCTACTACTTGAGGTGCTGAGCTCTGGAGGAAAAATTAAATCTGTGGTAAGCTTCCTACTTGAACTAGATTATGTCTATATTCTACAAGAAAAATAAACAGAGCTGGAACAAAGGTGTCATGTTCCCATGTATTTATGATTTGCAACAACCTCTTAATGAGTTGACTGTGTTTTCTCTTGTACCTGCCATCCTTACGCTGTGCTGCAGAGCACATGAACGTGTTTTTACCAGCGGATAGATAATCTTCAAGAGCTGCTTTTGCTTGGTTTGTCAAAAGTAACGCTTTGTACACCTCTGCTGGGAATGCTGAGCTGGCTGCTGAATACAGAACTGAGAAGTCTGGTATTGGCTTCCTTCCTTTTAATTATCATCTCATATGTAAAGGAGACTGTTTTATCTTTCAGAGCACAAGGGTCATATAAATAGTCTTTAGTACAGAAAGGAGCTAGACAGCTTCATGGTTATAATTTAGAATCTAGTTCCATTTTAGTTATTTAGTCTTGAAGCCAAATGAAGCAGAGAAATGTGAATTTTTATGATATTATCTCTTCTAAAAATATTGGTTTGATCTTATTCAGATCCTCCACCTTGATAAGCCAGAAGCATTTTGTTGAGACTAATTTTTTTTATAAAAGTAAAAATGAAACATTGCAGCAATTTCCTAAATAAAAAGTGAAAAGAAATAAGGCCACATGTTTTCTTTTTCTTTTTTTTCCCCCGAAACCTACACAAACAAAACCTGGATCCATAAAAAAAAAAGAATTAAAAGTTTTAAAGCCCACCTACCAGTGCAAGCATATTCATTTGAACACAAACTATCGGAGTGTTGTAATATAACTATTATTTATTCTTTTTTTGAGATTACATTCAATGGGTGAATTTCACTATGTAGATGTAATACAGACTCTTCTAAGTCACTTGACTGAGCACACCATGATATTCTGATTAAAAGATTAGCACCGTGCTGTATGAGTAGAACACATTTTAAATGGATTAAGAGCTGGCTACTGGTGACATCTCAAAACAGAGCAAGTTACTATTCACAGAACCCACAGAACTGCAAAATTGCACAAAGTCTCAAAGACCTGCACCCAATTTCTGTTGCTTTGCACTCTGAAAGAGACAAACCTGGAGTGATATGCAAATATATTTGCTTCTAGAGCTCATTAAAAACAGCCAGGCACCATCTCCATGACATGCCGGGGAGGTGACTGGGGTTTTGTGTGCTCTTCTGTACCTGCTTACAAGTGAGGGAGAGAACCAGCACCTCGCCAGCCTCAGCTGAGATGTGACAACCCACCTTGGGAAGCTTTTGGGTACCGCTTACATTTTCCTTCCATCATTACTCTCATCATTTTCCCTCTATCATTACTCTCACTGTTTCTGCGGCACAGAGTCACTTCCTACGAAAACCTCTGCAAAAACTAACAGAGTTCTTCGGCTTCCTCATCCTCCCACCAAGTCTGATTTATCTCAGCGCCAGTTATCAAACCTGAAATACAAACGTTTTCTCTCCGATACAAGGAATTATAGGATTTACAGCAGCTGTTGGTTGGGGGGCGGATAAGGAAGGGAAAAACCCATAGGATTCACTTCTTGGATTACTCTGTCTCACAGCGGCAAAACCATATGATCAAATCACCCCCAAAGCAACAAAATATTTAATCCGTTGACACCTACTGCAAAGTGACCTGTGGTTGATCACATGGTGGTTTAACGAATCAATTAAAAAAATCAACCTTTCGACAGAGAGCATCATAAACAAAATTGCAAACCCGAACTATTCTATGAATTTCATAGGAATCCCATCTCCCCCTTATCATCACCCTGTCCTTAGGTCCTTACCTCCTCCTGCCCTCTGAACTGCAGCTGGGGCTGTAGCTGTATTAACAACATTCTCACTAAATAATGCCACCCATTATCAGAATACACAAAACATCATTAAAAATTGTACTGCTTGCGACTTAAGGATTGTGTAACCACATTGTGACTGTCCTTTTAATGCTGCTGGAAAATTACTAAATAAGAGCTCTACATTAAGCAAGGGAATAAATATGAACCTCATCTTTTTTGGTGGTACCACTTAACATAAAGCTGTTTTAATTGTGCTCATTTGTCACATCTTAGCTCTACAGAAGCCTTCTGGAGAGCAGCTTGTAAATCACATTCTATCAAAAGGCAGACAACTGATTCAGCCTGCAATGCAGGAATATGCGACAGAAAATCACTTAATCCCCATGGGGTTTAGTTCTACCCTACTGAGGGTGATAAAGGTGTAGACACAGGGAAGCAGATTTGCACAGATATCAAAAGCGAGGCTCAAATCCCAGGTCCCAGCTGGCCTCTTAGCGTACCTCTGAAATTCAAGGGCTGGGATAAGAAGGCTGCTTCAAACAGTCAACAAGTATTTCCTTCCATATAAATTAGCTCTTTATTACACTGGGGAAACAGCGGTCACAGCATTACCCGTAACGGGCTCTCTACCTAAGGGCAAAAAGAAGGGCGAGAGACAGACAATATAGTAATCATCATGACAACTTATTTTTGAAGAGTGCTGACAGCTCCGCTACCCTTTAAGTAAAGCTCTCACCCGCAAGGAATACAGGTAATTCTACATATTTTCTTCCTCTAAAGGGAGAACCACCTCCTTGGTTCTGCTTTACCTTCCAGAGGATGCTCTTTCATCATTACCAGGACTGTAAAGACATTAACTTCCTTGTCCAGCTGCCCAAGAACTTCGGTGATGGGGCAACTCCCACATGTCATTCAGTGGAAAGGGACAGGAGGAAAAGCTAGCATCCTCCAGGAACACAGCTGAAGGAAAACTCTTAGGCAAAAAGAGAACTTTAAATTTAAAAAGACCCAAACTACAAAACCCAAGCTACAACAGAACGGTCAGTTCTGCAAAGCATTCAAGCTGTGGTTGCCTCGCATGTTATGTGCTGCATGCATAATTCAAGCCCACCATTTTTTTATTAGGGGGAACAAATGCTAGATTTTTTACCAGCGATATAAAAATAACATCCCATTTGCTTTGGAACGCTAGTAAAAATTTCGTGATCAAATGCAAGGTGTTTTATGGAAGCTTTCTTTCTCTATCATTATCTGTCATTTTCAGTCAAAACAGAGCTAATATTGGACATCTGGGAGTACGGCTGCTTTTGCAGGCTTTGCTTCAGGAGGAAAAATATAGCAAATAAGCAAATAGAAAATTTTAAAGGTTTTCCCCTTTGTGGTCAGAAATAAAAAGCATAATAAATATGTTAAAAAGGGCTAACGAGTCCCAAGCAGCAAGACTTTCGTCTTTCAAAGACTTTTATGGCCCATAATTATCTAATTACTGTTAATTGGTTGAGTGGGATGCAGGAGGGCATGCGTTGTGCTGTGTATTTGGTACCCATCCTGGAGCCACTGGGCATAATACACTTCTTGCTCGGGAACATCAACAACTTCCTCGCAGAGTTTTTATGTTGAATTTGCAGGTTTCCCCTGTGGTTTAAAAAACTATCGCTGAGTCTTCATGCTCTGTGCATGCTAAGTATGACAAATTGCCTGGCTTCCCCCCATACTCGGGAGATCTAGAGGAATCTATAGAATCCACAGTTTTACTAGATTTTCTATAGAAACATCTACCCTCTAAAAATGGCACATGAAAACCCTGAAGTAACCATGGCTTCACAGCAACTGGCTTTTTGCATCCCGAATCCCAGGCACGTAGCAAATGGCCACCTCTAATGTAATGAGCCAAAATGGACTATGAAAACCCATCCTGAAGGCTTAATAATTAGTGAAAATGGAAGTTTTGGCACACGGTGATGCCACAGTGTTTTATCAATGTGAACTTAAGTATCTCTAGGACACTGCTGAACTGAAATCGCTGTCACTTCCACAGTGAGGATTATGACAGTTCTGTGCCTCAGCGATTAATCCCTTTACAAGCAGTTTAATGGGGATGAGATGATCGGGAAAGGATCAGTTATGCACAGTAATACAGTTTTCGAGAACCAGTTTTGTGCCAGAACACTTGGTTTAGGTCCGACTATTACAATCTCACCTAAGCCTCATTCAACATGAAGAGTAAAATTATGGGCTTAACTAATTTTTACAGCACCGCCGCAGAACTTTAAGTGACGTGTATGATGCAGGAGATCACAGTGAGCGAGGCTGCTTTCCCCCAAAACAAAGAATAAAACCTTAACTCTAGACAACTGGAACCCCCAAATAATATCCTGATCTTTGGTCAAACGCTTTCCTTTTCTGAGGAGACTGAACATGAAGGTTTTCAAATTCCTGGTGCGACAAATGGAAAACAAATGGAAGCACCACTGTCTGGCACGCATCATTACCTACTCGCCAGGGTGGGCAAGGCACAAGCTGAGCCTAATCGCCCTCCTTTGTCTTCTAAAACACAGTCCAGGGTCCAAAACGCATTACTTACTGCTCAGACACCAGTGTTTCATTAAACAGCCACTTTGCCTGTTAACACCTGCAGTACCAACAATTATGTTTGGACAGTATATACTACATTGCAAAATCACTGACATGAGAGGATTAACAGACCTGGAAGAAGAGCCCAGATCTGTTGAATCAGCGAGGGGCAGACACATCATTGCTGCCTACTCCTCACAGCTCAGATAACCGGATTGGTGAAGCGCTGGTTCCTTCCAAAGCAGGTCCCTCCACCCAGTTAGAAAAATGCTCTCAAGGGCGAACCCAGGCCTTTTGTGTAAGAAGATAGTGCAGTGTCTTTCAGCACGGGGAGCTTAGTAAGGACAGGGTGATGTTGAAGAAATCATAGAACAATCCTAGAACAATTCAGGTTGGAAAAGACCCTTGGGATCACCAAGTCCAACCATTAACCCTACACTACAAGTTCACCCCTAAACCACATCACCAAACACCACATCTAAGCGACACTTGAACACATCCAGGGATGGTGACTCAACCCCCTCCCTAGGCAGTCTGTTCCAAAAACTCTTTCCGTGAATAATTTCTTCCTAATATCCAGCCTAAACTTGCCCTGTTGCAACTTGAGAGAAGGCAAAGCTGGGATTAAGTGACATTTGGAAGACCATTTCCACATAAATACAAAAACGTTAAAAATTTGTATTTGATGGCAACAGCTTACAAACAAGAATTTATTATTTTTTTTTTATTTACAACAAAAGCTGTTGTAGCAGCCAATTTCTTAGCAAATGGATTGATTTTTAAGGCACATGGAAAAGTTTAATGGATAGTTAAGGTACAAGCTTGAAGAGCAAGAAGAGTAATGCAGGTCAGAAGTATGAGAAGGTGCAAGGTTTGTCTTGTATTTCACTCTAAAGCAAGATGCTTGTAATGAGACACATAAGGCATCGTGGACTTTCAAAACACGGAAAAGTATGAAAATTATGAGGATTTGCCATTAAGTTTCCTCCTTAACATGCACTGTTAGAGCTCAAAATAGCTGCATAACACTAGATCACACAAGTATTTTCTTCTTTCCACGTACTAGAGTACATATTTCTGCTCACTTCTGCCTCTGAAAGCTTCCAGATATGCCTAGAATAACTTCTTAAGTATTGAGATTGCAAGATTAATTCAAGCTCAAACTCTTAGTTTGTACTAAAAAAATAACAGGGAAAAAAACCACAAAAATCTGAGCCAGCCATTGGTAGCATATTTTGGACATCTTGCTTTACATCACTCTTGCCCTCACTACTATTCCTGCACTATTTCATGACGCATTTCTCAAACAAAATTCCACACCCAAAATAGTTACTCTCCTATTCTGTTTTGGTAATATTTTTTTCCTCCCAAAAAAATAACTGTTATGGACTGGCTGCGCTTCCTGGGCAAGAGAAACTCCCACATGCAACAGGAACAGAGAAAGCTAAACGAGGTGTTATGGGTCCAGAGCCTCAGCAGTGCTAATCAGAACTTCAAAACATGACGACAGATTTGAGCTGTCCATACCCTTTGGGCTCCGGGCTTTACCAAACAAGCTGGAGTTTTCCACAGCCAGGAGAGGCTATTTTAGCCTCCCTGCCAGCACAAAGCCAGCAGTAACATTCATTTACTCAGCCACAGCCTCTTCCAGTGGAGAGTAGGAATATCGAGGGACTACTCGGGGATTTTTCTCAGTGATAACTTTTTTTTTCAACAAACTGGACACTTCTCATTCTACGCACCAACGTAAACAAGTCTGTGAGAATTTCATGCTTCCTTCTCCACTTTTTTTCCTTCTGCCTGGATGTTGACATGGTGTTTGTCACAATAGTTTCTAAGCATCTGTGATTAATTTTTTAGCCAGCACTATAGGACGATCAACAACACGTTCTCTTAATTTTAGATCTGATTATCCAGCAACCATAATTTTCTCCTGAAGTGTTATCCACAAAGAAATTTAAAAGCAGAGTATTGAATTAATTTCCCTCACCAACCAGATGGCCCAATTACTGGCACTGAAAGAGCCAAGAAGGAAGAGTCCTTGTACCAGATTCAAAAGACTATATTGCATCCCTTATTTATTTTTTAGGTCTTAGCGGAGCTCAGAGCATTAAAACGTGTGGAGAAAGTTAACTTTAAATCACAATATTTTCTGCTCTCTTCTGAAATGTGATCTATTAAATCAAAAAGTCATTTTCAAAATGAGCTGGTTTTGACAGAGGCAATGTAATAGAACAACCCCGCAGATTTTTTTCCAATGCAAATTTTAAGTAGACAACTAATGAAAAAAAGTTCAATACCACTCCGGTGCCCCTTTCCATCTGCGACTCACACTGTTATGCAGATGCTTATGAACTTCACATCTTGACAGCCTGGGAAGCCCGCAGGTATTCTTCATATTTTATTGATCTGAAGAGTCAAACTGTGTGGTTATGTTTTTGTTTTAGTTTGTTTTTAAACACCAGTTAAAAATATTACCTGCAACCTTACCTTTTTCATCTAATGGCTTTGAAATTACCAATACTTGCTTTAAATTCTCTGATTTTCTGGCACGTTAAAGCACAGCACTATGAAAGGATTCTAACTAATTGCACTCAGTTACAAGAGCACTGCCTGAGTTTAGGCGAACAGACCAATTCAGATCAGAACAAGGGAGCCTCCTCTAACTTTTCTTCTTACTTCATCACCTTGCTCTTCCTGACTCTGAGCAGATCTTACCAAGATTGAGTGGGAATGGTGACCTGCTGCTCAATGGCTGGTGTCGGGTAACCGCTCTGAAAATTACGGTTGTCGCTTCTATAAAGCAAAATACTTTTTGCCTCAGTTTCCGCATCCTTACTTGTGGATAATACACCTCGGCGTGCTGAGAGGCTTGATTAACATGTAAAGCTTTGAAACTCTGTACCAAAGGCAGCAGCACAGAGAAGTGTTTTCCAAATTGCACTGCAGGTGGAAGCTCATAAGATTTGCCATAAAGCTACTTGATCATCCCAAGCAACAGCTCCCATTGGCTTCAGCAGATTTAGTTGTAGCCCTGAGTGAGCATAATCCCATTTATTAACACCCTTCATTTATGGCATCATTGTTTTTCTTCCTGGCTAGTGACTTCTGCAGTTCTTTCCCAATACAGTCCACAGGAGGAATATTTTCACAGCGATAACAGATATTATTACCTTCCCAAATGAAAAAAATTCAAAGGAATATTTACGGCCATAACTTGTCAGCAAATCTTTCATTACTCTGAGGTCATCTGCATTTGGATTAATCTCCAAAAGCTCACTTGAACCTTCCTGCCCTTACAAAGCTCCATACAGTTTTCACATTACGAAAGTCTGCAGCACTATACCCTTCACTTTGGGGTTTATCCCATTCAGAAGTTGCTTAAATCTTGTAAAGCAAAGAAGTTTGTCTGGGTGTTTCAAGGATATATATAGTTATATTTGACACAGTTAAATGCTTTCCCCTCAAGTAGCCCCACAGAGACCAGGCTAAAGCATCACTGTTTCCAAGTACCAACATTGCTTTAACTCACATTTACTACTGATCGAACTGCTGACAGCGAGGACAACAATGTGGACTGAAAACCACCTGAACTACTGGGTTCCAAGGGTAGCAGACAGCAGCACGAATTCCAGCTGGAGGCCAGTCACTGGTGGGTGAGGCCACATTAACATCTCCGCTAACACCATGGGACAGCACATACCCTGAGCAAATCTGCAGAAACGTAGCTTGGAGGAGCCACTGAGGCAGTGGGTGACTGAGGTGCCACTCGGAGGGATCTCCACAGGCTGAAGAAGTGAGCAGGCAAGAACGTAATGAAGGTCAAGGGGAAATGCAGATCCTTCCCTCTACACCACCTTGGTGAGACATGTCTTGAGCCCTTTTCAACACCTTTGACTTTCTTCTAACCGCTTTAATACCAATTAAAATTCTGAGTGCCATAATATCTCAAAGTTTCTGTCCTAGGGTTCCTATGACTGCGTAAGTCTTGGGTTTCTTTCTAAAGTCGACCATTTAGTTGCAGAGAAAAGTTTGAAACATTAGTTTAAAAAATCTCAAAGGACAACTATGAAAATGTGTCATAGGGGAGTTTCTTTAAAATAAGCATTTTTAAGTAAGT
This sequence comes from Apaloderma vittatum, assembly GCF_000703405.1. Taxonomy (NCBI): domain Eukaryota; kingdom Metazoa; phylum Chordata; class Aves; order Trogoniformes; family Trogonidae; genus Apaloderma; species Apaloderma vittatum. Next base: position 22,168 of record NW_009699608.1, read on the forward strand.
CTCAGCACTTTTAATGTCTGGCTCCAACAATATTGCTTAGCTGTACAGCATAAGAAAATCGTGTTTCTCTAGAACCAACTCAATAGTTCACGTCTCAACACACATTTTAATTATTAACTGACATGGTTTGGGACCACGGGTCACCTAAGTTTCTCATTTTTACCTTAACAAAAATAACTTACACAAGGTTCCGATATACCTAATGTAAAAACAAAGGCTTAGTCCTATGAAGTGATTATTTCATCAAGTTTTTGCCTGAAGCAGCAAGAATCTGTTTCTCTCCTTGTGTTACTGCTGAAGGTATTTACCCATCCCTTCTAAGAATGCAAGACTCCGTTCTTATACACAACTCCAGTTTACAGAATGGGAAGGAAGAGGGCATCTTCAGTCTTGGCTGTCACGGATGAGGTCCCAGACCTGTGAGGTTAACCCACCGCAGGATGAATGGTGACCCCAGAGAGCCCCACAGGAGGGACATCGGCACCGGCAGCCTGGGTTCAGAAAGCAACAGGGGCAGGAGGGAAGGGAGGGGGGAAGAAAAAAAAGAAACAACTCGATTTGCTCTTCCATTAATTAGAAATAAATATTCATTTCGTCAATTCTCCATTATAAACAGAGCTAAATGCACTTCCCACTGAACTTTAGTACTAAATTATTAATACTTTGAAGCTACGTCTCACAGTGCAGTGGGAAAAAAAATATAACAGAGCCGATTAAAACAAGTTTTTAGGAAGTAAAATATCATCGTTTCCAGCAAACGAATGAAAAGCACCAGCAGAAATTAACAACTTGCCCATGCAATAGGATGTGGGCCAACAGCTAAGTTATTTCTGCTTGTAGTCCAACTCTCTGTCTATATAGGGGGAGCTTCAGGCCCTTGCAAGCTCTCCGGACAGGACACGCATCTATCTGCCAAGAAGTATCAGACTGCCTCTGCACCACCAATGTGCTTTTTGGGGAAAGGCATCCAGTTATAAACAAGGGTCAGAATATTGTAGCCTTTAAATGCTGGGAAGAAGGGGAGGGGTTTAAAAAAAAAAAAGAGCAGCACTGCATACCACAACTTTTCTGGAGGCATTATTTTCCCTGACTTGTTAGGAAGGCTTTATTCTTGTTTCATGCCATTAGCGTCTTCAAACTGCCAGAGCAAAAGCTTCAAGAAATGCAGTACCAGTAACCAGCAAAACAATCCTCAATTTAAGTTTATTTATTTCCAAGAGTAATATCTCCCACTACAGGACCTAGTGCAGAACAGTAACAATTTCTGTTCATAGTAAACGTTTCTGTAAATTAATTTCTTTTTGTAGGGATGTTCTGCTGCCTGTCTCCCTCCCATCTCTGTTTTTCCCTTTCCTATCTTTTCTTAGATTATCTGTAGACCGTACCATAACTTTTAAGGAAAAAGAAAAGAAAAAAAAGACCAGAATAGGATTAAAATTGGTGTCAGAAATATATTTGTGAATAAAACATCTATGATAAGCTGATTTAAGCAGTCCTTTCGTTAAATTTTATTTTTTCCCTTCTACCTCAACTAGAGCCACTGACTTCCACTGGTATTTATGCTGCCCCCCACTTTCTTTTTTATGCACAAAATTTGGAATTGAGTTCTTCCCTGTCCTATACCATGCCCTAGGCAGGTGAGGTGCATCTGTCAGACTCAAAGACATCAGCAACCAGCAAGTATATCTGAGCTGACAGAAGGGTCAAGGCTCAGGAGCAGAGTAACCGCTCACGAAGGGAACGTGGCTCTGAATTTGCAGACGCGGTTAAGGAAAAGTTCTGGTGTCAAAGATTGGTGCTGCTGCCCCTGTGGGAAATACGCCGAACTAATGAGGAAAAATATTGAAAGAGATTCCATTCTCCAGGCTCTCCTGCGCATCCAGTTTCCTCTGTTTCAGATTATTAGTCTTCATTCTGTGTCTCCTGCAGCAGCCTTTGTCAGCACATGAATAATTAACGTTAATAGTCTCATCAAGTTCAGGGCATAGTGCAAGACTAGTTGAGCAAATGTTGGTTGGGCTTGTCCTGCCTCATGATGAAGTCTTTTCTTTCACGTAAGAGATCCTGCAGAAGAAAGGCTGTGCTCTGCTTTTCCAGTGTTCCCTGAACGGGCAAATGTCATGATTGCAAGAGTTACCTGTAGTAGCTCACGGTATACAAATGTGGCCAGATTGCCTATTAAATGTGAACATTCAGCGAATACTGAACACGCCACTGACTGCAGGCAATAGCCAGTTTTTCTTTAAATTAAACTCTCCAAAGCCTTCCTTGAGATTATTTTTGCTCTAACAACGCACGATATGATAATACCATGGTTACATTACGTTAGCTAGCGATTCCTCTGTCAATTTTAAATGGAAAAAAAAACAACAGTGGAACTCTTTTGATCACGAAGTATTTGTTCCATGGTCCTCAAATGGGCTTGCTCGCTGAAGATGTCAGCCCAGAGCAGATGAGCAAGAACACCAAATCCACTCTGACCAACTACTTACTGCTAACAGTAACGCAAGCGCTCGCTATCGCCCTGTATTTTTTCTTCCTTCTTAATCCCTTCTTGAACCCATAGTGGAAAACTCTAGTTATAAAGAATTTTCGCCTTCTGGCTGTGACTGCAAACGGCGTACAGATACAGTGAGCATCAGGCATTACTTTTGACAAACCAACTACCAACTTAGGTTGCTAGAGGCCAACAGGACTAACAAAAGAGATCATTGAGATTCGTCCGGTTTTGATGACAGATCAGCCTTTCCACGAACAAGAAATACGAATACAGTTCACAGTAACACCTGAAGTTCCATTCAAGATGCCCATTTTATGAAAATGTAACCAATTGTTGAACACTAATACAGTCAAATAAAATGCCATATCCCCCAAACTATTGTAAATCCTGCCCGCTCACCCTATTAGAAAAATCTAGAAAACATCAAAATGAACAGGCAGGAGTTTCATGGATTCTGACTCACTTAAAATATGCCCACAAAACAATTCTCTACTTACGACCTGCCAAGAAACAGTAAATTCACTCTTGACCAGAACGAGAAAGCACAAACAAAATTTCCCAGGGTTCCAGAATTTGAAAACGGGAATAATTTGCAGAATACGTGAAACAAGTATTAATAGATTTGTGAAACCTACTTAACGTAATGCTATTGTGTCTTTAACCTTTTCATTTAGTGCAAGCATTAACAACATGACCCCTGTGTACTAAAACACCATTAAAAACACTTGAAAAAAATGTCTCCTTTAAAAGCAATCTGTATTATTGGTGATGTTTTTCAAGTATGGACACGTTCTTCACTGCTGAGTAGAATTAAAGAAACCTCTAATATAGGCTTGAAGTGAGACCAAGTGTGGAGCAAAACACCAAAACAATCTGAGCAGATGGCTATCGGCTGGAGTAAAAAAGTGAATTCAGCAAAACTGGAGTAAACAGCACGTTAGCACATTTTTTTTTGCATTTGGAGCCTGCCTTGCAGTAGGACATAAGTTCAGGAATAGACTCATGCCCAGTTTGATGTTTAAGATCTGTCTGTTCCTAAACTTAAGTGGGTTTGGTTTAATTTTGTGAGTCTTCACCCAGTAGTAGGAAGGAGGAGACAGCGAGAGGGACCCGCTGGGCAAAAGAAAGATCTGAAAGTGCCTCGTGCCTGCGGCTCAGGCAACGTTGATGACGTTACCGAAATGAGGGGACAACCCTATGACTGTCCCCTCTTTCAGGTGCTGCGATTCAGTTAGGAGAAGTCTGCTGTTCAACTTCACAAGCATTTTGCTGGTTTGAATTGCTTCTTTCCTGCATCCTGGCACATAAATAAGAGTGATGCTTTACACAACGCTCCCTATGTTTCGATGATTTGCTTTCCAAGTATGCTGGATAAACTTGAACTGGCTTAAATGTAAGGAAAAAAAATAATACTTGGGAGGGAGTCCAGGAAATATATTGAAATTCATTTTGCCTGCTTAGTATATAATGAACATTGAAAGCATTAGCTTTAAGGAGATAATTAGTTTCATAGTCCACAATAGTGAATATTTACTGGGGATACTTAGAAGAATTTCTTTGAGTGAGTGAATTAATAAATTTTAATGAAGACAAGTGTGATATTTGGGGTTATACAATTAAAAGCAAAAATATAGCATATTTAGCAAACTGAAAACCTACTCGTTTGATGTACAAATTACACATTTGGTTTAGCAGTATTTTGTCATTTTTAAAACTGCGCACCCACATCTACTTTTAATTAAAGTTTTTTTCTAAGTTTAGCCAGCACCCATAGCACCAAAAACGTAGATGTTAAACATAGGAAACAATTTATTAAGTAGTCTAAATAAAGAGCAATTTAGAAATAAACTCAAGGCTTATCCAGAACTCCAGAAAACACCACAACCAGGACAACCTCATTAAACAGAGGGCAACACAGAGAGTCAGAAGAGTCAGAAGGTTGCCACGCCTGCAACCACAGGGGCCCTCATGAACAACAAAATGAGCAACAGTCTTAAAATGAGAGAATATCAGCACGATGCTGGTCCTGGAGCTTCCTCTGTTTTTCCATGGCAGCCAAGTGCACCGCGTAATACCCGTCTCTAACACACTTGGTGGTTTCTACAGCCCAACAGACCCTTTACCAGCTCAAAGCAGCCTAACAATCTGTCGTGGTTTGACCCTGGCCGGCAGCAAGGTGCCCCCACAGCTGCTCTCTCTCTCCCGCTACTCTGCTAGACAGGGGGAGAAAATATTTCAAAGGGCTCAAGGTTTGAGATAAGGACAGGGAGATCACTTTGTCCCAGGCAAAACAGACTTGATTTTGGGGAAATTAGTTAGATTTATCAAGAATAAATCAGAGGAGAGCAGTGAGAAATAAGAAA
>NW_009699609.1:0-855 GCF_000703405.1 Apaloderma vittatum
CTCCTGAAGAAACTATAAGGTCCTGGGTGTCTGGAACTGACAAGGCTCCACGTTTGGACCCACAGCGCAAGTAGACTGTTATGGCAGAGAGTGGCAGGAGAACATGCAACTCTGCCTGGAGATGGACGAGGAGGCCCTGAGAGCTGAAGGGTGGGGGGCTGTGTGCTATGGACCTCCTGATGAGGAAGAGGAAGCAGAGGAAGCCTTCCTCACACAACTGGAACAAGCCTTATGTTTGCAGGCCCTGGCCCTCGTGGTAGACCTAAACTACCTCAATATCTCCTGAAGGGGCAACACAGCAAGGTGCAAGTCATGCAGGAACTTTTGGAACTCATTGGTGATGTCTTCCTGACAGAGGTGACTGAGGAGCCGGTGAGAGGAGGTGCCCTGTGGGACACTGTGCTTACAGACAGGGAGGAGCTTCTCAGGGATTTGAGTCACATATTTGCCCAGATTGAATCACAGAATTGCCCAGATTGAAAAATACCTGTCATTTATTACTTGTTTGAAGAGACTGATCCCCGCATCGGTACAGTCTCCTTTCAGGAAGATGTAGAAAGCAATAATGTCTCCCCTCAGCCTCCTTTTCTGCAGGTTAAACAACTCCAGTTCCCTCAGCTGCTCCTCTCATGACTTGTACTCTAAACTTTCCACCAGCTTCATTGTTCTTTGGACACACTGCAACACCTCAATGTTCTTCTTCTCATGAGGTGCCCAAAAACGAATACAGGACTTGAGATGCGGCCTCACCAACACCAAGGCCAGGGGCAGGATCACTTTCCTACTCCTGTTGACCCCACAATTTCTGATCCAGGTCAGGATGATGTTGACCTTCTTGGCCACCTGGGCATACTG
>NW_009699610.1:0-33890 GCF_000703405.1 Apaloderma vittatum
GGTAAATGGTCTGCATGCCAAACATAGTTAAAAAGCTAAGCAGCATTTAAGAACAACAAAAACAGCTTCTTTACTTGTAACCACATATAACCTTCAGAATGAATTAGGGCAAGACTAAATCACCATTTCCTTGCTCAAAAACATGGGAAAAACAATCCTTTGAAGAATGAATGCTGTATGTAATTTAGGTACTGAAAAATGCATATGGCATTATTATAAAGTTAATAGCAGGGGAACTATCAATAAGGAAATGATATATGCTACAATTTTTTAATTTCCTCTTACGCCAGAGGGTAGAGGGGCAAAAGGGATCCCATTTTCACTGTTTAATAATAAACTGGCAAAGCAAAGCTCATACAAACTTCATTAAGGTGAGTAACTTATGTGCTGCTTTTATCCCTTAGTTGCCTGTGTGGTCTGTTGCTTAAATCAAATTACGAGACACCGTGTGAATTATAGATTTCTATTACATTCTGCCAAAGTTGGCCCCGCTATGGGCAATCTGAGCAGTGACTCACAGGCCAGAAGTGGAAGGGCGATGATTTGCAAGTAGTCAGTAATTAATGGCTTCTAATCAGCCAGCTGGATTACTTACTTGATGATCCCTAACTAACCTTTTCATAAAGACAGCGAAGAATCTCATCATATAGTACATTTCCTACACAACACGGCTGCGTAACAAACTAATACCATCAAGGCAATTGACTGCCCATAGCATTAGTCCCTTAACCTCAACTAACTCGACCTAGAAAATAAATAAAAAAGCATTGTTCCACCAAAGAGCATAAGGCTTAGAAGCTGTGTTTTCCTGGAGGAATAAACTGACAGTAGCATCTCCGAATCCAACTCATAATTCTGCCCCATCTAGCCCTAGCTGGCCTACTTCAAATTACAAAGAGAGATACAGCATGGTATTTTCCCCTCAGTATTAAGCTGTCAAAGATACTAATCTAGAATACACGTTGTTATTCAGTCTTTTAAAATTTTCTAACCTTGTCCTTCCCCCTGAGAAACAAGGGTTTCTTTTTCAACCTTGTGGCCATTCAATAGTGCCTCACAACATTCTGTAAATGCTCTGTTGAAAAAACTACAACCCCTACACGTAGTTGTAAGTATTTAAAGACACACGCAACTGCAATGGCATTTCATGGTGTCAGCTCAGATGGCATCGCACTCAATACAGTAAAGCTTTTTACATCCTAAGGAATAGGGAGAGATGCTAAAAAAAGCCAAAATACATCGGTGGTTCCATTTCAACCAGCAACAAGACACATCAAGATTTTGAGATATATCAAACTCCAACGAAAAAAACTACAAAGCAGCTATTACATGTGTTTGGGTTTTTTTAATATATACACCTTCATAAAGGATTGGTTCTAATTGCTTAAAGACTTGTGGAAGGGAAAATTGTTTCAGAAAGAAATAATCCAAAAAGAATAAACTTTTCAACAGTGTTTACCAGAAGTACTCACTTCAAGTGACATTTTCTAATTTTTTTAACATAGGTCTTCTGTGGAAACTGTTTCCTTCTTCATCACAAAAGCTCCTTTAATACACCCCCCCAACATTAAAGACCAGAAACAGAAGTCACTAATCGTTAGTGCTTCCTTTAAGAGTGAAATAAAAAAAAATAAATAAATGAAGGGGCTGGGCATTACAAGCTTTTTCTCTCTTTGCTTTTCATCTCTCGTTGTCCCCTACTAAAACCAAAATGTGAAGGGAAGTATCCAACACCATTGCACAAGAATAAAAATCAGCTAATTTTACAAGGCAATTAATCAATCAGCTACCATAAAATGTAGTATTTGAGTGTCAAGCACTTAAATTTTATATTGCGACCATACAACCACTCTTAAAACCATTTGTTTAAAAAACCTTCACAACTACCAGCAACGTGCAACTTAAGAATAAATTCTCTCACATGCTCTCATACCATCATGCACAAAATAGCTGCTATACAAATTTATAAGGACTTCACTTTTTCCAGTGACTAGAACTAACAAAAATGTATGGCATACTAAATCAAATGGTTTTGCTTGATGAAGAATGCAAGTTCTTTGAACAGTGAACCAACTGGGATTCGATATTCTAATTCTCAATCATATAAAACACCGTGATGGACAGCTCTGTCAAGCTCATTAATACTAAAGCAACTGCTGATAATTGCTCCAGGTTTCAACCTCTAATTAAAGCTAAGTGGCTAGATTTGCATACAGTAAACAATAGAAGTTTCTTGCAATCACACTCCCAGAGGCCTTATCAGCTTCACAAATACAATACCATTAAAACTTGAATGCTAATTACAGTTAATTTCTCAATGCAAATAGGAGTAATTCACTGGATATTTAGGGCTTTCTTGCTCAGACTTAGCACTGCAGTTTATCTAAATGCACCCCAGACACTTACCAAAAATAACACACCAGGAAGAACAAAACATTCCACCACCCTCCCTTCTCCATCACATTTAATAAAATGTCAAATGTTATCAAAAGCATTCCAATAAATTAAGCAAGGTAAGTCAATTAGCCTTTCCATTTGTTACATTTATATGGGCAACGATATAAAAAAACCAAACAAAACACCTCTAATTAAAAATACTTAGGGCTAAGCTACTGTGCTCATGTTACAAACCTGACTAATATTACAAAAAGCCTTTTGCAAAACATTTTAAACACTGTCTCTGTAAGACAAAAGTAACAACATGGAAATCTCTATTGGGAAAATGTGGGAGATGCGCTGAAGTGCCTTACAGCAGCGCACTTCCCATGTATTTACACTCTCTTCTTCAACCTCCTGTGTCAACTACAAGAAAAGAGGGAGCAGGGGAACAAAGAAAATAGCAGCCAGCACTTCCAGCAATCTCAAGAGCGAGCTATGAAATGAGCTTTCCCGTGCCAGCCTGCTCACCGAGATCCCCTCGGCACTCGCAGCCCATGTGCGCAGGGGATGGCGACACGCACCATCGCCATCGTCTTCTACTGAGGCTTCCAGGAGCAGCACCAAGAGGTGAAATCCCACAAAGATCGAGCCCCACTGCTCAGCAGCACACGCAGTAGCTGACTCCAGGGATGTGCCATCCCATTAGCTCAGCCTTTTCCCATCCACCTGCTTCAGGGAAGTATCAGATTTTCTCCGATCTGCTTCATCTTGAAACTCTGCCTGGACAAGAGCGCAAGTTTCTACAACGGAATAACGAGTCACCCAGGAACAACTTACCCATAGCTACTATAAAAATACCAGTGCCCAACTGGCAGGGCCACTAGTTTAATTACTGACTCCAAAAGTACCAGTGTAAAATTTACAGTTTTCTTCCCACTGCTACAAAGGCTGCATTAACTACTCAAGGTTATTATCTCACTTGTGTCCCTGTGGGCCTCCACACTCCTCCAGCCCACATCAGTTAGGTAACAGGAGGAAAGTAACTAGAATGTAGAAGTACTAGTTTCCCAACAGCTCCATCACGTAGAGAAGAGTAAACTTTGCCTTCTATGAAAATATTTACGAGGTATGTATATGTAGGGTCAACCAAGGCACTCCTGACACTGCTTTTGCCTCTGCCTGCACCTGCCTATCTGTTTTTCCAAGGTAAAAATAAGCCTCCAAGTAGTACCATGAAAATATTTACTTGGTAAAACTTCATTGTCTTTTTCTCCTTCCATTTTAAAGAGCCTCCATATCTTTTTTCTTTCTTCACTAAGTCTCTCATCCTGGCCTTTTTCATAGAGGTCGCAACGTTCAGGACACCCACCTAGGCTTCTTCCAAAATATCAAAACTTTTGTTTAACCTTGACCCAGAATTCATTTTAATTTCTTTTTTTTTTTTTAAATAAAATCCAACATTTGCCTCCTTACACTTCCAACGTTCTGTGACTCAAAGTACAGTCTGCAGCCAGGTCAACTATCTAATCTGATAACCTAAATCTTTATTTATTTTTCTTAAGTTACATTGTTCTTCACCTTTTCTGTCAGGGATCCCATAATCCCTAGAGCCCATCTAGATTTCATTTCCTATCCCCTTAAGCATGTGTTCTTCTATGCTGGACATTACTACAGGAATGTCTCCAAGTTCATGGTGTGCCAAGGTTTTTAACCCTCCCTTAGTCAAAGCAGGACACAAGCCTGTCAACCCAACGATGCCTTCAACGTTACTTTGCCAGGAGCAGACGTTAAAATCAAGGCAAGAGACATAAAAGAAACATTAGGTTCAGCCTTGGTTCTCTGTGCAGAATCTATCTCCTCGTAGAGTTTATGGATCCGCAATCTCCCCCCATCAAGCACTCCCCAGCAGACAGAGCATCGCGCTGCACCAGGCAGGCTTATCCCTCGCTGAGCCCTCAGTACACGGCCAATTATTTGCAACTCTTCTGCTGCTGGGGCTTTCTCTGTCACTACTCCGCAATAGCAAAATTTGCCTATTAGCTTTCCAGGCATGCAAGTCTTTTTGTCTTTTAAATTATTACTTTACATAAGCCTTTATTCATTTTTGTCACACTGAACCCATTGGAAGCCAGGGACCACGATATGCACTAAGCGCATTTAAATGGCTTGCAGCAAAAGTTGAGAACTTCTGCAGCGATACCCCAAGTATATGATGATTCATGCCACGTTAGAAATGAAAATTTGTAGATCATGTAAACCTTTTTCGCAGAAACTTAAATTTTTGACACTCTTCTGCTGCAAAACATTCCCTTCTTTGATTCTTTCCACCGATGCTGTTTTCTAACATCAGCGCAGTGATGCGTGATGTACAAGGACATTTACAGAGCCTTCACTTCTCCAGTCTTAGATTTGACTATTACTTATCGATTGCAGTCATTAAGCCAACTGGAGTAGTTTCAGATGATGAGAATTTATGAGATTTATTTCAGACACACAACATGGGAGCTTGGCTCCAGCAGCTCCAGCTGAGTCCAAACTTTTCATCCACAATGTCTGGGAAAAATCACATTTATTTTCTTTCAAAGTCAAACAATTTCTCCCCCTCCCACAAAAAAACCCAAACCAAACACCCACATTTCCTAATGCATACCCCAGCAATTGCTCAGTGCCTTTGTGTTCAAGAGCTCTTGACAGATTTTCTTTCCCTGACACTACCTCAAGACGATAGTGGTATAGCTGCAAGCCTGCTCTTCACCATTAAGAGGGCCTGCTACATTAAAGCAGTTTGATTTATTTATTCTTCAGTATAAAACATCAGTAACAATGTATTCTGGAAGAGCTTAATGAACACACTAGAAAAAACCTTGGGAAAAATAGGAAAGTGACCCATTGGACACATACCCTTCACTTCAAGATTTCATGCTTTCTGAAACTTTACAGATAAAACCCCATTATTCTACAGGAGCTACCATTTGACATCAGCTTAACTCATCGACTCCAAGTTTTTCAGTGCTCTCCTTGTTGGCCATAAAACTCACAGGATTTACAGAAAGATCATTTCCTAAGCTATTCAGAAAAAAAAAAGAAAAGAAGTACAACTTACAGTCTAGAGAAGATTTCCAGAGACCTTTTTAAGGCAATGGTCTCAACACGGATTCATAGCAGTTAATGTTTTTTCCTAACATAAACCAGTTCTTTCTAATGATGGAGAGATTTTAAGACTATTATCTGTAACACTATTGCTTACTAATTTTTGGAGGAGCACTTCATCTTGATCAGCTGCCATTACTCTGATGAAATTCAACCTCTTTTGCATAGTAGAAGACATTAACATGAGACAACCACTTTTGCATAGCAGAAGACATTAAGATGAGACAAGCAAACACCTCCACAAAATACTTCACTGCTGACCATGGTGCTCTTCCGCTCTCAGCAGATACCAATGTGGAAAATGTATGAACAAAGTAGAAGCACTCAATAACTTTTTTCTAGGAATAATTTAATTAAACACCATCAATGTACATTAACAATATAGAGAATGGTTATATGGCAGATGTATTTTATAGATGCTTCTACGAAGTCCTTGACTTCAGCCAGTCCCACCATAACTCCAAAGGACTAAGCAGCTGCTTTTCATGAGCCCTCTCCACAAGCATTCCTACAGTTTGCAAATTGGCCTTGAGTAGAATTTTTCAAGCTCTTTCTGACCTATACTTCTGTTGCATTAGTGCTTGAGACCTGCCTATTTGCTATTCTCCTTTTTGGATTTAACCACTGAAACGGGCACTACTCACAAGTCAGAATTACAAGGCAATTGCTACCTTGAACAAAATCTTCCACAATGCAGCCCAAACTATCTAACATTTTATTTGGCTGAAAATGCTTTTATTAAGTCCAGGCTGTTATTTAGGCACTGCTGAGAATTTACCTTTGTATTTTATACTCTACAGCCTCGTCTGGAGCTTGCCATTTAACCAAAAATTTCCCCGGCCCCTGTGCAGCATTCCATTATTCTCCCCAAACTACCTCATAAAGGCTTGCAAGGCGTACACATTTGTTTTATAAACCAGCTCAGCTCTCCCTCCTCTGGCAGGACTAAGTACAAAGGGACTTGGTAGAATGTCATTTCAGGAAATGATACTTTGCATATTTATTCAGAGAAGCCTTACGCTTGGGAAAAATGCAAGGGCTTATCTCCTTAACAAGGAGATAATAAAGAAAAATGGTTTCATTTATTTAAAAAGTACATCTGCACTGCAAAGGAAAGGTGTGATGATAAATCGTACTGACGCATCCGAGCTACCAGCTCAGGGACTACAGGTGCTGCTCCTATGACAGAGCTCTTCTTGGTCAAGATTCATGTGTATTTAGTGAGAATGGGATAAGTTATTTCAATTATTTCTGGTACCTGTCAAAATCCTTCGGATGATGAGGACGCTGGATTAGGCCTTCCAAAAAATAAAACCAACTTAGGCCAAATACATGACAACGGCAAAATATCCTCTCCCCTCCGCCCAACTATAAATGAAGGAAACAGATGTACCACCACAATGATGCACAATAAATGATGATGAAGAACACCAGCAGTTCCTGCTTTTAACATCATCGATCACCAGCAATTTTAATTAAAGTCAACAGTGAAGTAGGTGATTTGGCTCAGTATCCTTGAATTTATCAAGTGGGTTGTTTCTAATGCCTGATTACAAGCTGTAGTCACCACCACCATCAGGTCTAGAGTAGAATTAGCTGTCATTAATGTCATTAGCATCTGGGGGTGAACTCCTGAAATGAAATATGATGGATATCCATCCTCTCAGATGGCAGCTTCTTTGAACAAATCACTGTCAGACAGCATCGTCACCTTGCAGGTTTTTAAAAACTGATTTCTTGGACCATCAAATGGTTGGTGGTCTAACAAAGCTTTTTTTTTTTTTTAATGATTCCTATCTTTTAGCAAAATTTTTATATTTTATTTCAAATATATCTGGAAATGGCGCTGTAGGCTTGCTTGCTTTTCTAAGAGAATAGGGAGGTGCATTTTCTGAACTGGTGAATAGCAAACATTCAGATATTAATATGGCATCCAAAATTCAGCTTATAGGTCATATTCCTCATACGTGTGCCAGGGCAATGGAGAAATGACATGTTAGAGAGATGACCAAACAGGCTTTATGTACCTGCTGTTTTGTTTAGGTCTGGATACAACTTTGCTTCTGCTCTCAGCAGCACTGATAGTTAAAGAACTTTAGTAATTTTGCAGCTGATTCAAAAAGGGTGGAATAATGAAGACACATGAGAATATAGAACAAAAAGGAGATGAAGAGAGATTAAGGAAATGGATAAAAAGCATCCTATGGAATTTAAACACTATGAAACACATTTTGAGGGATCAAAGACGGGAACTAAGTAAACGTTTTACAAGGAACAAAGCTACAGACAACAAACAGAACGACTCAAGATTTCGGTAAGTAATAATATATTGTTTGGAACACTGTGTTTCTCTGTTAAAGAAAGAAAATATGCCACCACAGGATGTAAACAGGGGAACTGGAATGCAAGGGAGACATTAATTCAGCAGAAAGAAAAAAACGACAGTTTGATGATTTACATTTGTCTTGAGCTTGTCCTTGTCACCAAACTTAGTCTTGGTGTATTTGAAAATGGAAGAATAGATAAGAAAAGGTCAAATAATAGTGCTTGCATGTAACATGTATGGAGAAATGCTTTGCACCATTGTGTATTTTGCTTTGAAAAAATCCCAAATTTCTGCTCTGTCATGATCCATTTGGAAAAGATGCGCACACAAGGACTTTGAAAGGACAGAAATGAGAAATGAGTAGGAGAAAGAGATTTAAGATCTATGTCAACAACGTTTTAGTAATCCAAAATTGTTACGGCAACATCTCCTCCTTCTGCAGGAGGCAGGCAGGTATGAAACTTTCTGTATCACGCAAGCACTGGGATGTTCAGCTGCAGGGATGTGATGAGGTGGAGCACACTGTGGTTCCAACATGCCAAAATACGAAGCAGCACATTGACAAGAGTGGCCAGAGACAGATCCAGGGCTGGCAAAACCAGAGAGTTCATAATGAAACAGCATCATCTGCTTACAAAGCAGGAGGATTAATTCCATCACTACTGTGCTAGCCAAATCTCCTGAACTAAGCCTGACAGTCTATGCTTGACTCGGGAAGGGATACATTCCACAACAAGGAACATAAACTAGTAATAAATACAAAAACTTGTTGGGTTTATGCTCTCTCACTTTTCATATAGGCTCCGATACATATGCCATTTGCCTCTTTTTTTGCACAAGCCGGGGGAAGAACTGCACTGTGTTTATGGAGCAGGATCAGCTCTTTAAGAAGGACACATTAATGAATAATTCTGCCCCAAATCTAGCTAACATTTCTCAGTTGAGGTCATCGTCCAAGGTTTCTGTCCAAGCTATGTCATCTGGTATGAGCAAAAGCCGTTGTCTCATGTCTGCTCTTCTGGAAGCACATGGTTGTGTGGAATAGACACAGGTCAAGATTTAATTCATTGGGATTTAAGCCAGCCACTACACGTCAAAGAAAGTTGAGAAAGGTATGACAACTCAAAAAAAAAAAAGACCCCCAAAACAGCAATACACTGATTGATTTCCTTCGGAAAACAGAAGATTTGCAATGTAACATATGCTATATTCCAATGTTAATAAATTATTTTTAATAAGATCATTAGTAAAGGAAATGCTCAGGGTAACTGCAGTCTACAGAAAGACATGTTCTTAAAGATTTAGAGAGTAATCTTTTAAGGAAGACATAAACAACAGAAAGTGAAAAATTCATTTACCTATAATTACCTCCATTTTAAAAAAAAAATCTTCCCCCTTGCAGTAACATCTTTCTATGAAAAAACATGAGAAGTCATGCTACTACACACATTTTTCTTCACCATAGTTTTCATTACCAAAACTACTTCCTCTATTTGTTTTCATCCATGCTATGAACAAATCTCCAAATCCTAATTGGCAGACGTCACTAGGAACTGATAAGCAAGGCAGCTTTGAAAACACAACACTGCAAAACCGTTTACTTGAATACAGACTGCACACAGTTTATGTTTGGCGAGAACAGTTTTTCAGGTATAAAAACCTGAATATTTCATCAGAATACAATACTAAAGCACCAGTCACATTACTCCAATTATATTATTCAAATTACAGTGGTTTTACACTGTATAGGCCTTAAAAGATAATGTGGCATCATCATACTGAAACAATATTTAGAAACCTCTCAGGTAAGGGTATAAATTTTGTAGCTAACTACTGATCATTGTTGTTCCTTTATATGCAGCTATGACATATCATTTCTGTATAATGCAAGTGGCTCCAAGTGAGTAGGAGCAATTCAGGGAAAACGTATTTAACGAGCTGGAAAACAAGGCTCATGAAAGCATGCCCCTTCTGTTTATTTTTCAGAACTACTTTCCAATATATTTACTCCGATCCTTAACAGATAGTATGCTGTAATGAAGTACTTTTTTTTAAACCTAGTTCAGTATTGCATTGCCCGTCTGATGCACAGAATAATTTATGCTTTTAATTTTTCATTTCTTTGCTTTATATTAGCTATGTAAATATATAAAAAAATCAACATTTTTTAATTTACTATTAGAAAAATAGACTGATTTCAAGTAAGAAAAGCAGACACAAATGTCATGCTATAGTTTGAGACAAATTATGGAAATGTTTCCAAAAAACCCCACAACAACAACAAAGAAACAAATGGGATGTACAGAAACGTCTCAAAATTAGCAGAGGAAAAATGCCCAGTGACAGGGACCTTGCGAGCACTATGCGGTGCTAAAATGCAGCACCACACACTCTTTTCCTCACCATTAAATTGCGAGGAAAGAATTCTGGTAGCGACAAGTCACTATCTGCCAGACAGCCCTTCATACATTTCTAGGCGTCACGGAAGGGTACCCCCAGCATGAAAATCTGTGAATAAGCAATTTCTAATTTCAGCACGATTTGACTCCGCTTCTGGTGATGGAGTGAGTGAGTGAAGTCCATGTGGAAAAAAAAAAATAAAATAAAAATGACCCTGTTGGAGTTATTTCCTGCTGTTGCTGTGAATCCCAAGAGCCTAAAGAGGGATTGCACCTTCACGGCACACACAGAGCAGACACAAGCCCTCCCAACGAGCCTACAAACTGCAAACAAGATGACAAGGAGTAGGTCAATAAAAGGAAGCAAAGCAGAAGGACTCTGCGCAAAGCCTGATGGCCACATCTCTACTGACTTCCTTAGGAATCTGAATATGCCATCAATTTTTACCATGAATTTCCCTTACAAGAATCTGCTTTTCAAATAACGACAAGCATCTTGCACGCCTGACTCCAGACAGATGAGACGTACAGTCTAAGAAGCATTCCTCTAGTCTATTTTGACATTTTTTGCTTTTTCAATCAAAATGAAGGTTTTTCCCAGTACAATTTCCTCTGTACAGAAACATCAAACATCCTCTTCCCTTGCACTTTATGGTGTAGGTTTCCCAGCAATCCCTAGTTTTTACGAGCTGTCTCATATCACTAACATCGTGGTCCGCTGCCTGACAGATTTGTACTTTGTCCCTCTCTAACGAGACAGTTCCCCAATGACTGAGCCAACAGGCGGTGTTTCGAGAAACTTTCATTCTTGTAAGCACAGCATTCCCACAGGGTGATTGGCAAATTATCACGCATTAAACCCATCACATACACAAAATTGCAGAATTTTTTACTGAATGTGCCATTTCCTTTTTTTATTCCACCAGTTGGAGTTTTGTTTGTTTGTTCGTTTTTAAGTGTATAGTCAGGTGTTTCATTAAACCCCCCAAAAATAACTAACCTTTCTGCCTCTCCCCACCACAAAATCACCACGTCGCAGAACAGCTACGACAGTAACATCATGGAACAACAAAACAGAGAACTGGGACTCCCTAGTAATGCAACTTCTTTCTTAAAGCACCACTGCTATTTCTTTATACTACCTAGACAGCAATTTGTGGTCAGGCAGAAGATAAACCGGGCAGATGGAAGAGCTACAGTGGCTTTTGACCTCAAAGAAAAACAGAAGAAAAAGGACGCTGTATTAGACTTTAAAAAGGACAAATCACATCAGGTCATATCATCATCCCTGCTCTCATAAATAATTTCTGTGTGGTATGTTGCTCTGGAACACATTCATGTGCAATAACATTTAGACTTGTGCACACTTCTGTGGGGTTTTTTCTTTAATACTCCATAAAAAATTTGTTTCTGCCACTGTATGGTTCTGTATTCAGGATATATTTCCTAGGAGGAAGTGGGTTTGTTTTATTTGATTCTGGAAGCGCTACTACAGTGTTTTGTTTTCTATGGCCAAGAGTGGCCAGAGCAGCTCAGAGGGATGCACTGATCATGGCCATAGAAAACAAAACACTGTAGTAGCGCTTCCAGAATCAAATAAAACAAACCCACTTCCTCCTAGGAAATATATCCTGAATACAGAACCATACAGTGGCAGAAACAAATTTTTTATGGAGTATTAAAGAAAAAACCCCACAGAAGTGTGCACAAGTCTAAATGTTATTGCACATGTTCTATGTGCACCCTAAGCTGGTTGTCTTTCCAGTCTCTGTACAAATCCCTCTGTGGGCAGAGGGAAGGGTAGCGAGAGAGCAGGACAAACAAAAATCAAAGGCATTTATCTGAACAGAAAAGCCACCCCCAGTAGCACAGCAGTGACGCAGAAAAAGAAAAAAAGAACCACAACAAAAAATCCCCCTAATCAGCAAGGAAAAAATAAACAACTGTCTGATCAAAACCACAAGAGCATTAAACCTGATTTTAATTTTTCTTTAAGGGATTCTGTTTGCAGGATAAAACAACCTGTCTTGCACACCCACAGCGAGGAGGTTACCTGCCCACTTCCCCACGGCTGCAACAGCCTTGCTGCTGGAGCGTCAAAGGCATTAAGAACTTGGGTTTCAACAAACATCAGTGATGGCCTACGTACCAATACTGGTGGTGCCAAAACCTTCCTAAACAATTTTTCCAATGTTTTATCATCATTCCAACTGGGAAATCTCTCAAAATTGCTAACCTAAAGCTCTGTTCCTATAAATTCAGACTGTTACTTCTTGTCCTGTCCCCAGGCAGGCAACAATTTATTAACTTCTACTCTTCAACAGCCTTTTATGCATTAATTTTTTTCTCTGTCTTCCTCTCCTCCCATTCAGTCTTCTATTCTCCAGACTCAAAACTCCCTTTTTTATTTCCACTTTACTCTTGCTGTTTCTAATTCCATAAATGCTGCCTTCCAGTTCCCCACATTGGACATGGCAGTCCGGTTAGCTCCACCGGAGCAGCGTGGTAGGTAAGTTCACTCAGCTTTCCTGTTTAATTGTCACTCTTGGTTTCCCCCACAGCAAGGTGATATTGTCAACTCACTTCCAGTGCAAGATCCACTAAAACTCCAGCTTCTTCTCCAAGCAGCCTCTGCCTAGGGCTGCAACCTCTCCTCAACCTTTCTTGGTTGAATGAGCATCCCTGTTTAGGTGTAACAATCTTACTTGACCCTGCTCAACAGATCTCATTTAATGAAATCCTTATTGAAGAAACAGGATTGTGATTGAATCTGCCAAGATCATTTTGGAAGAAATGGTTGGGAGCACATGCAGCAGGTTCATCGCAGGTTAATAACAGCATCATGGTCAGCTGTAGCAATTTCTGTAACAAAAAGGAAAGATCACAAGCTTCTCATCTGATGCAGATGTGAAAAGCCAATGTGGTGATCAAGGAAACTTAAAAACTTAATTTAGCAGATTAATTTTTTTAAGATATCATCTGGAAAATATCTAAGAGAAGAAGAAAGTTAGTGAGGGGAAAAAAAAAAGAGGAACGCTAAATTGGAGAGAAAACGGAGTTTGAAAATGTAAGACCAGTCATATCATAGCTTACAAGTTAAACAAGTGTTTCAAAGTAATAAATTAGGTGGATTTATGAAGCTGTTGATATTTCCTTCCAAAATGAGTCTTCTGATTGATGGATATGAATCTGTATCAGAAAAACAGATGACAGTAAAGTCAACCTTTAGGAATTTCAGACTTATAACTCACTGCTATGACAATATTCTCAACAAGCAGTTAAGTTTCCTTAAAAATTATATAAACAAACAGAAAAATCACTCTTCCCTAAAACATAAGTCTGCATCATGAGAGAACAAGGCAGGTAAAGGCAATAGACTGTAAAACAGTCTATTAGACCAGTACATTATAGTACACCATTCCAAGCACCTGTCTACAACTCAAGTAAAAAAATAACAAAATAGGAGGATCTGAAAACACTTTGAGTTTGACACTGATAGTATTTTAATTTCAGGCCATGAGATACACTTGAAGATTCAGTTATCACGGAGATATTGCCACTCAAAAGAAGCTCAAGGAAATAGCGCAGCCTATCAGAAGTACAACTTTCTTTTAACAGTGAATACAAATACCAAGAATATCAGTGCAGAGCTGCAAAGTCTAGCTGTAAAATCCCTAGTTTCAGGCGGGGACAAATACTTAAGACAGTTAAAAAAGACATTTTGGTTATTTCTTAAATGCTAGAAACAGATCATTGTCAGGTATCATCCTTGATGTGTTTTTATATGCTGCTCTGAATGATTATTAACTTGTATTTCTGTACAAACAAGTTATATTAGTAGTGGTATTGTATGTTAGTATATATGGTATATTGTATATATAGTATATTAGTAGCGGTCAATACTCCGGCAACAAGTACAATTCAAGTAAGTGACCCTTGCCTGTGAAAAACACCTACAAAAAGAATAAGAGTTGAAACTCCTTGTAGATTAACTTAATACTTACATGAAAGGAATATTTAACTAACAAAGCCTCAAATACAATTTAAAAACACTGCACATGCACACCTAGGAATGTGCTGCATACACCGATTTTGGACCTGAGAAACGGAGGCGCAGCGTGGATTTCAAAAAGCATGTCCCGATACCATTTAACACACTTTCGTAATAACCCTCACCAAAATGCAGCAGAAGCTTCCTGAACAGGAGGGACTCATTTTATCCAGAGCCTAAAGATAGAAACTACTTTCCCAGAAATACTCCGTCATCCCAGGTCACTAGCCATCCCAGTGCCAAGCGATGGCTCTTCCGCTCGACCTGAAGATGAGCAAGTCAGCCCTTCAACAGGTCCTCTTACTTCTGAGATATTTCTAGGGAGCCTTTAGCCTTATGCCTTTGTGTACTTTAGAAAGAAGGAGCAGGGTGGCTGTGCCAAAACACCAAGCCAAGCCCAGCTACGATGCTTTCCCTAGAGCAGGAATACCTTCTGCATTCGCAGCACAAATGCCCAGGCAGACAGACTGATATTTTTGGTGTGTGGTAATATTTTCAATGCAACGGCAAACTAAGGCTCCAGAAAAGCATGAACTCTTCCCCACCTGACTCTAGGGAACGGATAAAAAAATTTTTGTGTTTTGCGTTTAACCCCGTTAATATATTTGGTGATAAGCAAGTCTCCTTCTGCACCTCACAAAGCCACATTCTTTGAGGATTTCCTCCAGCCCCGACACACTCACCACAGTTCTCCCTAGAGGAGGGGGGTCAGAGAGCGCGCTTGAAAGAAATACTTCTCGTTAAAGCTTTTACAATTCACCCTTGGCCAACACAAAACGACCCTGAAGACTGCAATGTTGAATGTTGGCCTGAAAAGCAGAGGAGCTGGAGTCCCAAATAAAACCATTTCACTTCCATCACCCTGGCAGAAGCAGCCCCTGGGTGAGGGATCAGCACCAACCCTCCCTTCTCTTCTCTGCGAAGGGACTACAGCCCGTTTGACTTAGATCCCACCCTCAACAATGCACAGCATCTATTTTTTATTTGCTGTGTAGTTCATAAAAGCCTCTGTTTAACTGCAATCCCAGCTTCGAGTGGCATCAATCGATTGAGATTTATTTTTTTTAAACGGCAAGCAAAGTCTGACTGAAGGATGTGGCAGGGAAGTGCTTGATGTTCAGAGGAGTTTCAGGGTATCAGATGGCTTCAAAGCAGCGTTTGCAAAGAAAAGCAGGACAGCAGGTCTTTCAAAAAAAGTCAGAGCACACAGAGTAAATAATTTCAAACAATGTGTAAACAGGGGACCAATTTAATCCCTGAAAACAGTGATTACAACTCCCCCAGTCTGCCTGATAACCTAACAATTAATTGGCCTGTAAGAGTCTTGTTTCAAAAACCAAGACAGGAAAACAGAAAGAGAATCTATTGGACTGTTTTTACCATTTCTTCTTTCAGTGAAGATCTGGTGCCTACAATACAGTCCTAGCGTTTCGGGGAACAATAGTTTAATTAATGCAGGAGAGCTATCGCTACTAGTGTGTTAAAGAGACCAACATCAAAATACAAATTTTTAACATTATTAGGAAATTATTCCAAACACTTAAGAGATATCATTTACTTAAACGTCAACTATTTGCTCCTAAAATAAACTCCTTGTGTTACCTTAAATTATTTTCCTCCCATTGATCCATACCGACTTCATGGGACATAAACAGAAACAATGGCTCAAGTAACCTCTTAACCAGACAGAAGATTGTATCAATAAGACTCATTCAACACAAAAGGTTCACCCAGCACCAGTGACCACACAGTTAGAGCAGCTCAAGTGTCCTGTGCTGGGCACAGCTACATAAATAAGGGCAGAGAAAGAAGTGACACATGGTTTCAGCAATGCCAGATAACACATAAAAACACAAACATAAACTTTGTAAACCCAAAAGATATTTGGAGTAGACGACCTGAGAGAGATAAACTCCTCTATGAACACAGCTGATACGGCATTTCCATCCTCATATTGAGCATCAAAGGTCTGAGAAAACGGGTGCAGGAGGCAAACATCGGGGCTGTTTGATTTCTCTCAACAGTCCCGCGAACAATCGCATTTGTTCCCCAGGCTCTTCTTCCTGCCTTAACGGCTACACAAATCCTCGCCCATGGCTGGTCTGCTGGTGAATTATGAACCTTGGCGATCATCCTGACTGGCATTTCATTAAATTCCCTCATCTCATTTCTGGTTTTACCCATAGCATCTTTTTTTATATACATTTTTAGAGGAGATTTCAGTGCTCCTGCCAAGAGTTAACAAGAGTTGCTCTCATCCATGTCTGGACAACTTGGGTGCAAACATAGCCCAAATTAATATCAGCTGCACCATTTAATTACCATTTTGTCCTTCACACAAAAACATTCTTCTCCCCCCCATCTCCATAAAGCTGCTTTTGACAATTTATACAGTATTTCAGGATCATTGCTTCCCTCCCTCAATATGCAAAACAACTCCATACACATACGTATGAGTGAGTTTTGATCAATCCCAAATCTTATTCCTGTTCTCGCTAGTCCATTTTGAACAGAAACTACAACCCCAGTGGCATCCATCATTTCTCTATAGGCAGCTCAACAATATGTAACCCTGAGCCAAAAGAAGTGACTGCTGTAAGCGTTACCTCGTTTAAGGCTTATTATTCAAGACCATTTCCTCATTATGCTGGTTTTCTAGCACGCTTCGCCCTTTGACTATTTGCAAACTGGGTTATATTTCCCCACCATATGCTACTTCATCTTTTCCCAAGCCGAGTTACGCTGTAGCTGTCAGCTCTGGTTCTGACCCATCTTCCACTGATGTGGGGGCAAAAATTCCCTTCTGGGGCTGCGGGAGGAGGTTATATTCACAGTCTCTGTTAATCAATTGTCATCATAGATCTCTGTCCTTTTCTAGCGTTTGCAACAGTGCCTAATGTAGTACCATTTGTAAATGTAATTAATGAGCTGTTTATGTACTCTTCAAAAATCATTAATAAAGATGTTAAATTAAACCGCGTTTAGCGATGCACCCTGAGTCACCCTGCACGCTTCTGTCCAACTTGATACATTGCCATCCAGCATCGCTCTTCATTCATAATGCCTCCAGCAATTCTCACTCCTATGACACAATTCATGCTCCAAACAACTGAATTGTGGTTTCTTCTTGCATTAATTCCCAGAAACTCATCTTCAGAATAGAAAGGATGGCAACATGTTCACATTGTGACAATCCTTTAATGTCTTCCTGCTTCCTTCTCACTTACTACAGAATCAGAGGACAATTTAGGTCGGAAAAGACCCTTGGGGGATCATTGAGTCCAACCATTAACCCTATACTACACGTTCACCCCTAAACCGTATCACCCAACACCACATCTAAACGACACTTGAACACATCCAGGGATGGCAACTCAACCCCCTCCCTAGGCAGTCTGTTCCAGGGTCTGACCACGTTCCAGTTTCTGACCACTCTTTCTGTGAAGAATTTCTTCCTAATGTCCAGCCTAAACTTGACCTGTTGCAACTTGAAACCATTCCCCCTGGTTCTGTCCCTAATTACCTGTGAGAAGAGATCAGCACCAACCTCTCTACAATGTCCTTTCAAGTAATTGTAGAGCGTGATGAGATCCCTCCTCAGCCTCCTCTTCGTCAAACTGAACAGACCCAGCTCCCTCAATCACTCCTCATAAGGTCTGTTCTCCAGGCCCTTCACCAGCTTTGTTGCCCTAAACTGCCAGCGTTACGACACTTTCCAATTTAGTTGATTTCTTTAGCATACCGTAACTTGCCATCACCAATATCTTCTTATTTATAGGCCATAAGAATATTGCCTTTTCTGAGTACCTATTTTTAAATTCGTTTTCCTCTTTCCCATACTTATTTTGCCTTCTTGTTCTAGGCAATCAAATTACGCTGTCAGTCAGTACAGCTGATTTTCTCTTCCTTATTTTACACAGGTAACCTTCCCCATGCCCCTCAGCTTTTGTTTGCCTTCTCCCTATTGCAAATACATCTGTTGCCATAATCCAGCCCACACTCAGATGCTGTCCCAGTACTTCTGTTCTCTCTACCAGGTCTTTGCAAACCTCAGATATCTGTATTTTTATTCATTTTCTTTTCTTTCCCTCTACATCTACTGTACTGGACCTTGTGAAACCCACTTGCACTTTGTATCCTTTCCTTCAGACTGTGTGTAATCTACTGCTCCTTAATTGAATGAATTGTACATTTTACTTTGCTCCAGGCTTGATTTGTTCGTTAGGGCAGATGCTCAAGTAGCCTTCGCTTCCCAAAGCATTACTGAAATCACTGGACTTGGGACTTTTCAGAACAGTCCATGATCTGTCATGTGGACTTTAAAAATCTATATTGCTTGCTAAGCTTCTTAATGCTGGTATGAATGAATGGCTCTTGGCTCCCGTTCAGCTTGTGCAGCTGTGTTCTGCGAGTCTGGGTGTTGAGGGTTTTCTATCTCAAACAGGTGCACAGTCGACAGCTCTTAACCAGCAAGGAAATAATCCATGGACAATTTCTCCTGCGGTCATCTCTTCGTACTAAAGTATCAGGCTAGTTTTCAAGAAACCCATGAGTACAGCCACTTTATTTTTCCACGTTTAATACCAAGCTATCGCCTAGCATGTCCTAAAACTACAGAATCTCTACAGATGCAAGCATTACCAGCATTGACCAATGCTCACTGCAGTCACCCCTTTCTTATTTCAATACTCTTTTTTACACCTTTTTTTTTTTTTTAATCTTTCCCCTCAGCTCACATTAGGAACTTTATTCTCACTAACCTGAATGGCCCAGAAGCAGCATGTAATTGCCCAGAGCATAAATGCAAGGATCAGTGTAGGAGCAACAGCACAGAGATGGTGCTGGCTCCAGCGAGAAGCACAGCAGGACACAAACACCCTCGGTGTGTTTAAACAACCCCAGGCAGCAGTTCAAACCAACTAAATTGGGTACTGCCTCTCTTTCGCGTCTGGATAACGGCAAAGCGAGGGCTCACAAGTTCAGAGAGCATTTCCTTACACCAACAAGGATGAAAACAAGCAAATATTCATCAGGTTTCACTCTGTGCTACCACACTACCAGCCAAAACGACCCAGAAGGTGTGAAGTCAGGCCCAGGTGATAATTTCCTTCTGGGTTAAACATACAGGGAACTAACCTATGGATACTGAAAGATTTTGGCTGCAATGGTCCGAGCTACAGAATCAAAGCTCCAGAGCTGTAGAGGGAACGGGTCATTTTCTCTATGGACTTTGAAAATCTCACCTTTTGAGCTATGAAAATGTAACACTTTAAACAATCAAAGGAGGTTTACAATTCAAGGGAATATCATCTAACCCTCTATCATAATTTTGGTGAGGAAATGCTATAAACTGTGCCACTTGACCAATACCTTTATTTTTAGGAATTAATGGACAAAACAGGCAACAGATTAATCACTTCTCAGCTATTTAGGAGGCAATATTGTATGCAGTTATCCTCCTGACCAGTTATTTAAATAAATAATGCAGTATAAGAATGAGTCATAGGAAGAAACTCCTTCTCTTTCTTAACGAGACAGTTATTTGTATTCCTACTCGGCCAACTTTCCGTAACTCCTAAAATAACCACATCCCTTTCCTCTAACAAGTGTTTTAGCCACTTAAAGCAGAAAGTACTTACTTTCTTGCTTTTTCACAACACGTACGTCAAGAAATCCTTCTGAAAGCCTGCCATTACAGTTTTTCTACAGCAAGGAAACAAAGATCCAAATTTGAAAAAAATAATGTGTTCTCACACAGTACTTACAATTGATCTGATGTTGTTTTCTTTTGCCAGTTTCAGAGAGGATTTATAGCAACTTGCCAAGTTTTCTTTATGAGTGTCGGTGAGATAGCCTCTTGCGATCGGCCCAACAGTATGGATCACATCTGGAGGAAATAAATAAAAAATAAGATAAAATATTAGAGATCCTGTGGTGGGTTTTTTTACTTATGTTGTGACTCTGACGAACTCCATCGCAAGTCAATCCATTCTGGTATTGTACCTAGATACAAAGCTAAGAATAATAGTGTAAGAAAAGTTTGTATCACATACTAAACTACATCTGCGATAATTAAAAGTGAAAAATCCTTAAGGTTAAATTCTGAAGTATTTGGACTAAAGAAAAAAATATTAAAGATACACTAAAAACCTGTTATGTGTGTATTGCAATCCACATGCAGGACAGATGAAATATTTTCATATATACCCTAAATATTTAAGGCTGTACAACTGCAAATATTGTACAACTTCGAAAAGGTTGCTCTCATCCCTCAAAGGTCCACTCACCCAGAAGGTTCACTTTCCCAGCATTTATTCAGCACATTGACAGTGAAACACAGGTTTTGTGGTTTTTTTCCCTAATACTTTAATTTTTTTTTCTCAGAAGCTATTTTAAGAGTCTAAAAGTTGTGTCCCATGAATGTGTTGGTTATTCAAAGAATGTGCTCTCCTCTCACCTCAGACCAGATGGAGACATCATGCAGTAAGACAAAATATTCGGTTTGAAGAAATTACAATAAACAAAAAGAGAAAGTAGAGTCAAAGAACATCTTATGTATGACGCCTCTGGACTCATCAAAATCAAGTGCTGCAATCAAAGCCTCTAAAGTGCTACAAAAAACCCCAAATTAAAATGCGTGGAGTAAAAAAGCCCTGAAAAGAAATCTACAAACTAAAAGGTGTCATGATTTTCACTTATTTATCACCGCCCCAAAAATACACTTGCCTAGTAAGAAGCACATTTACGTTTCAAATGCCATTTTCTATAGCTTGTTTGAACACAATAGAATGAGTTATACTGGCAGGTACTTTTATTTTTTCCCGTTCCCCCTCCCTTTCCTTATCACCCCCTGCAAAATACAGCGACACTATTTTTTTCCAGCATGGCCAAGAACAGGGATTTACTGCTGGTCCCACTGGTCAGGCTGTGTTTCTGTCCCATATGGGACAGGTTTCCAGCAACATCTGCTCTCGTTACACGCTGAAATATTTTAATCTATTCACAAATCCTACAGAATTCACACCTCTATGCTTTGTCCAAGCTGTCTTGGATTATTTCCCTCCAACTTGTACCAAAGCATAAGTGAAAAAAGACAAATTACCATTAAAATGTATGTTGTCTGGGTTTTGGTGGGGTTTTTTGGTTGGTTGGGGTTTTTTGAGGGGTGTTTAGTGGTTGCTTTTTTTTATTCAAGACATCATCTCTCAAGTCCTGGTCTCTACTATTCCAAAAAAGTGGCTTATGCGCCAAAGCATAATGTTTTGGACATTTTTGAACTATTTATTTATTTTTACATTAAGCAGAGAGTATTGATAATTCAGCCAATAAAAGCACGTCAGAGAATCCCAGTGCCCAGAAACACAGAGAAATCAGCTGTGATGGGAGTCTGAAACCCTTAAGAGCTAAATCTCCCCCAACTGCTCCAGAAAACCATCCTGCCAAGAAGTAAATAAAAGGTTAACTACTCTTCTCTCCATTTTGATCACACTAATTTTCACCAGTTGTGGGAACAAGATGGACAGATTGGATAATTTCTGTTGAATGTCACAGCTGCCAGACAGCAAGTCCAGGAAACCTTCCCTACCGCATTTCAGTCAACTGAACCATCACGGAGGTGTTGAGTCTGTTTCCATCGACCCATTGAGGAGCAGGATGATAGCAGTGATTGAAACGGGCAGAACAGCTTCACCCAGGAGTTCAGAAAAGAGGTTTTGGTGTGGGTTTTTCTTTTTTTTAAACATGCGCTTTACCTATTACAATAAGCTGAGAACTTAGGGCAGAAAAAAAACCCCAAACGTAGCAATGGAGCTAATTTAAAATTTGCTTCTGCTTGCAGAGATGAGGTTGTGCAAGTACTTCGATTAGGAAGAAACATAATTTCAGGCCATGACAACAGCAGTTTCCCTTGAGCTGAAGTTTTCCAAGGAAGGTTTCTATTTGGAAGATTTGACACTTGGCTCTTGGCAACTTCAGAAAAGGAAAAAGCTTCTCCTGAGAATTTTTTTTGCTCTTCTTTGTTTTTGAAAGAGGCGAGCTGCAATCTGAGCAAGGGGGAAGGAATATGCTAGTGAATCTGATCTCCATCAAGGTAATTCTACATTTACTAAAATCAGAGGTATGGTGATGCATTTCCAAGTCACAACACCCACCAGCTAAGTAAAAAGGAATGACTATAAAAACCAACTTAAAAAGAAAGTGTAGAAGAAGAATAAAAAGGAATTATAAAATATTTCTCTCTTTCTGGAAAGGGTGAGTCAACTTGCATTTCAAGGTGCAGTTGCTTAAAAGCTGAAGCTTAACGGCTGAAATTATTAATTTATTACTTAACAAGAAGTAATTTTGGGGAAGATGCCAGGTACCAAATTCTCGTTTGGATCTTTCCGTATAAAATCCCCCTTTCTAGACACATTTCACTCATTAAATGTTTAATTCTATTTCTTTAGTTTTCTTTTATTAAACATCAATTTTAAAAGTCCTCAGCTCAATCAATGGGTAAAGTTTTTCTTGTAATCTTTTTCCCAAACTTCCTGACTTAGCATTTTCATGCTGCCTCATTAGCAACCCTCTATCACTATGCTAGGCACTTCACAAAAATACCTGACCTTTAATGCAGTTACGTTTTTATTTACACAAACCCATCATAGGTGGCTCTTTGGACAGGACACTGAAGATAATTAAGAACTGATTTACAAAATATCAGAACTATTGTAATTGTTTACAGCATATCATTGGCAGAAATTGCTTTTCATAGGCACATTATTATTCTGAAAGATGACAGAGTAAGATTTTACTAGCAGAGCAGCATTAATAATAGGTCAGTGTTTCAGAGTCAGCAGACGAACAAGGAAGTGATAATTTTCTTCTTGTACTTTGTCAATAAAACCTGTATCCGTAGATTGCCTAAATTATACATTATTCTGCTCAAGCTGTTCCACCACACGTAAAGGTTTGCAGGCAGGCAGAACCTTTGGAGATTATACAGGCATAAAGCAAACAAACCAGAAAACAAAACAGCTCTCCCCTCACCCCACGCAGTTAATATATGAGGATCAGACTTCACAGGCTGAAGCAGAGCCATTTGTTTTTTAATATATATATGAACACTCTGTCAGTCTTCCAGCTTGTCCATCACAATGAAGTTTCCTTTCCACTCTCACACATTCCTCCTTCACCCAGCTGCTCACAGCTGCAGAAACAGGCACGCTACAGGGCTGGAGGGCGGAGGAGGGTGGGTGCGCAGGAGCAGGGAGGTCTACAGGCACTTGTCTACAAGAAAATTAAAGGGCAGAGTCGCTGTCCTGCTCCTCCAGCCACTCACCAGAGCAGCCAGCCGCAAATGCAAACCTCCAGCATCGCTGGTGAGGACTAACCTGGGCATGCAAGCCCTGCTTACCTCCCTCCACACCAGCCTACCCATGGCCAGAAGGAGCACTCACTCTAGAGAAGCCAACAGCCCTTCCAAAGCAAACACATCTTCCAGGCTGAAATTCAATGAGGGCAACGGATCGTCACAGGACACGTGCAGGGAGGTTATTCGCATTTTTTAACTTGTTTTCTAGCAGGGATGAGTTTCACCACAGGAGAAGATAAAATGACTGCAGAGGGCAACACGGATGGGAGCAGCAGCCCTGGGGATGAGTATGACAACGAGCTGAAGATACTCCGTGCAGGCAGAGGCACAGCGACATGAGAGCGAAGCGGTCTCGTCACATAAAAATCTTTAACTCTGGGAAATGCGGAGAAACTTCAAAAAGATTTAGTTTGGCTGGAAAAGCCTGGTAAAGATCTCTGCTACCAAGCAGCTCCTGCTCCTTCTTAGGGCTCCTTTTCTGTCTGAGCATTTCTTAATAAAGCCAACCAGGAGCAAGGGATCCAAACATTTTACCAAGGGATAGGTCCCCTAATAAGGGGTTTTGTTTTTCAGAACAGAGTAAAATGGGGAACAGCCAGCTCTCAGAGAATGCCATTTGTAGTATTTGGGTTTTTATGTCGAGTTACAGAATGTTAGAGGTTGGAAGGGACCTTGAAAGATCATCCAGTCCAACCCCTCTGCCAAAGCAGGATCACCTAGAGCAGGTGCTGCCAGCCCTGCTTTGAAGCTTCTAATTTACCATGGTCAGCCTCCCAGCCAAGAACATTCATAAGAAACTTCATTAAAAAGAAAGCTGCAATCTATGTGTTTGTAAATCACTTTGTGTACACAAAGCTGAGATGTTTGCTTACTGTTTTAATAGTACACTGAAGCGCAGAGCCCCAGAAGGAGATATATATTCTCATCTGGGATTTGGGCCACATCAATGGATCAAACTGCTTTTAAAACTAGTGAAGCTGCTTAGGTTTAAAGGGATATTTATAAGAAGAAATGGTAGAGCAGCATGGGCAAAGGCAAAACACAACTTCCAGTTGCAAAAGGACAAAGAGAAGTCACTGTGCCTCAAAAACCCACCTGTACAACTGATGCAATTTACTTCTGATGTCATTTACTTTTCCCTTGGTTCTTTAAGAGTGACACTAGACAGCAAAAATATTAGCATAATGAGATTTTCCAAGCAACTGAAAAAGTACAAATAAGTTTCTCTCATTTCTTCCCTTACAGACATGAGCATGGCACATTCGCATGGTTAATGAAGCGGCCGACCACGGCTAGAATCAATTACACATTTCTCTCATTCACCCCATTCACGCATTCACAGCCATAATCGGCCCATCTTAGTGAACTGCATAATGAAGCTATACCCTGTCAATCACAGCAGGAACCATATGAATTTTAAGAGAGCTCCTGCACTGCGTGTGCCATTGAATTTCAAAAAAGAAAAAAAATAAATCCCCAAAGTGACAAAACCTCAGCGCATTTAGGGCTCCATTTGTAAGTCTTATCAGTTGGCTTACACAATAAACATCCACCATATTGGTGCTGAAAAGGAATGGCTGAGGCTCAGCTGATGAGAAACGGAATTACCTCCAGATATTCCTACGTACTGAATATCCCTGGTCTTAAGGAATGCGTGTAGCCTAGTGCTTTGGTGTGCAAATTTGCATGGCTTGTTCATTTTCTATTTTTAGTTATGGGTGCTTGCACGCAAAATGTGCATTTTCAGCACGTAACAAACAACTGTTAATTTAAGTTCGGCTTAAATGAATCCCCCCAGGACCACAGCCTAATTTAAGTTATTTACTAATGTGTCTCCAAAACTGGAATTGTGAACTTGAATATTTTCAATGCAAGACCACATCTTTTACAGACCACGCCACGCTATGTATGACTACGAATGGAATCACTCCTCAATTCAGAAGTATTTGCTTTATGTAGAGATAAATTGCATTTATCAGCAGTTAGAAAGAGCCTGGTTTTTAAGCTCAAAGCAATGAGCACTACTCAATCTGAAAGTATGTATCTTTTATAGCTGCCTTCAGTGATTAATTAGCTGGTTTGGATGAACCAAATAATGTTTCATTAGCTACAAAAGCTATGATATCTAGAAACCATTCGTGTAAAATATATAAGCTGTTTTTCACCTAAATGACATCGTCTGCCTGAGAAAAGGTAAAGAATATGTTTATTGTAAATGAATAACCAGCATCCCTCCTTGTGGGTTAGGTGTATATTTTAAGTATGAGACAGCAGAGACGGTCAGAAAACAATATTCCCAAAGGGACAGGCGAAGGCTTGGCCGAGGCCAAGAGCTCCTTTGGGGAGCCCCGGGACTCTGCGCTCAATGGCCAGCATTTAGCCAAGCGCGAGCGCTCGGCATCCGTGGGAAGTGAAAAAAAACACAAGCGAGCTTGTTTGCAACGATTCTACCACCGCCTCAACAGCTGGCCAGAGAATTAAGTCACACGAGTCAAAGCCCAAGCCTTTTTGGCACCCGCGCTTGTCATAAAATACAAGACCCAAGTATGCCCCGTGTAATCCCAGAGCAGTTCCCCTCCCGCCGGCAAACTCGCAGCATCGCTCTGCCGTCAGGGCCTCGCCATTAGCGTCGGAAACAAAAGGAGGCTCTGTTCAGGCAGGAGAAGCAAGCGGTGCAATTAAGAGACACCGTACTATATCCCAAAGTAATAGGTTTTACAAAGCAATTTAGTACTACGATGACAGATGTCAAAGCAGCGACTAGACAGACGGCCCCACAACTTCGATGGAAATAATTGCCTACACGGAAAGCTGAAAGGCAGTGGCTCAATTTGGGATATTCATACTGTGGTGCGATATAAATGAACATGAAATGAACCCGACATGACTTAACATGAAATTATGACACCCATTATTTGCCCTTTCTGTTTGCTTTTTCAATCTGCACTTGAAGAATTTGCAGCAGAAATCCTCGATGTTATCCCCGGTCCCCTCCACAAATCATTTACCCAAACAAAGACCTTAATATAGTTAGGAAAACAGAACAGACAAAATGAAATTACATTGCCCCAAGCAGATTTTGTCCTCATCATGCTACAGACAAACCTCATTTTGCTGCAGCAGCAGAAGAGCTTGGCCAAGCAGTGTCCTCACCAAGGGGCTCAGGACACACTCACAGAGTGACCCACTTGACCTAAGTAATGCTCTCCACCTTCCTCAGACTATTATTCTTTGCAAGTGCACAAGACTAGAGACAAAGATAACTTAATCCATCTTTTGGGTTATGTTTGCTACATGTAGGAAAGCCTGAGCCACAAGGATTCTCCATTCACTTCTCTCTTTGTTGAGTAGCAAAAGATGTTTGGGAGTGAGTTTGGTTTTAATTCATCTAATAATTCAGTCAAAAGGCTTTTTCAGCACTCAAAAATAAACCCAT
The DNA here is from genome assembly GCF_000703405.1 of Apaloderma vittatum. Taxonomy (NCBI): domain Eukaryota; kingdom Metazoa; phylum Chordata; class Aves; order Trogoniformes; family Trogonidae; genus Apaloderma; species Apaloderma vittatum. The sequence goes on from NW_009699610.1 coordinate 27,094, forward strand.
CCTTACTCTGAGAGTGCTTATTCTTAAAACAGTAAGAAGTTTTAGTCTGCCATTCCACAAAACTTTCAAGTCTAAATATACAGCATGGTGAAGGACATAACACTAGTCACAAAATTTGAAGGTATCTTTAACTGTGTTTGATTCTCGAGTCAAGAGAAGCTTGCAGATATTACCCTAAAAAACGTGCAACACAAACCAAGCCATAAAAATATGCAGATGGGGTTTAAGTTAACTTCAGTTCTAGTTCTGGAATTGGATTCATCACACGGGCACAGAACCCAGAGAAGAGCTAATGCTCTCAGCTTCTTAAAGCACAGAGCCTTTCCCACACTTGGGCTGTCTTCAGCGTCCAACCCAGGTCCATTAAAGCTGACTTACCAGTTACCTCTGCTACTATATTGCACAGTTAAAACAAAAATATATCCTTTAGGGGGCAAGGAAAAAACACAAGCAAACCCCCAACGAAAAAAACCCAACCTCTCATGAAAAAAGCAAATCCTCCCACTCAGTCTCACAACAAAACATTGTAGCAGACTAACTTTATCCCGAAAAGATCAACACTCAGAAGTAAAATTCTTCCACTTTCCTGAGTGCCAAATAGTGCTCTAAAAATTTAACAATAAGCTCTAGTAAAAGCCCTTTATTTCCTATTTTAAGGCTTTCTCCTGTGCAAGTTCTGTTTTGGTAATAACACCAATATTTCTAATTAAACCACCTTTTATTATTCCACTGAGGTTGTTACAGGGATGCTGAAACAAAGGAAGGCATCCCCAAGAGAACTGCAGTAAAAGGACTAACAAAAAACCCCAAACCAAACCCAAAAAACCCCACCAAACCAAACCCAAACCACACAATCCAAACTAAACACCCTTTAGTCCTACATTAGCAGCAGAATAACCTCAGGTGAAACAGGAAGAACTTGCCAGCACTGCTTTTATCTGTTTAGTGAAGGGATACAAATTTTTTTAATAAAATCACTTTAGGTAAAAAGTTTTGCTTTGTTTTGTAAAAAAAAAAAATCACTCTGAAAGAATCATTCCTTTAATAGAAAGGTTTACAGGCTTCTTAAAGAGACAATAAATTTTTTAATGAAAAGTTTTGTTTTCTTTGGGTTTTTTAAAAAAAATCACTCTGAAAGAATCATTCCTTTAATAGAAAGGTTTACAGGCTTCTTAAAGAGACAATAAAGCATGACTTAAAGTTTCAGGCAAAATTTCATTATAGTCATCGCTTCACCACAGCACATCTACTGCTCGATGGCAGCACGTGATAAAAAAAAAAAGTCACCACACATTATTTCATTTACTTTTCAATACATTTTTCTTGCGAATAACCCAACTTCCTCCCACCTCCAAAAACCAGAGCACATCTTTTTCATGTGACGCTAATCTACGTAACCTTCACAGCAGACAACACATACAATTTTGTGTGTCTTTAAGTCAAAAAAGTTGATAAAATTAGAAGCTCTCCACATATCTGTTAAAGAAACCAGCAGCAGCTAGATCAACCTGACTGAACACTAAAAACTTAGAAAACCGTGCTAGGAAAGTCTAGCCTTGACCTTGCCACAAACACTCTTCTCCTGGAACACTGACAAGAGAGCCTCGTGCAGCCTGCTGAGACCATTTATCATCCCTTAAACCCAAGTGGATGCAGAGGAAGGAAAAGAAATCTTAAGACTGAAGCCATATTATTTTAAATCCATGTCCCCAGTTTAAAATGCCAGAGCCGAGGAGACATGTAAACTGTGCGACAAGACTGCATTTTAGACAGGGGATACTGTCTTTTCCTCACAAGCAATAAACGTAGCGGTTTTAGCTCTCAACTTGAAAACTGCTTTCAAGCCCAGGAGCAACCCCGCTGAAATCAGGGAGATCCCTGCTTAGACATAAGCAAGGACCCAAACGGCAGCCAAGAAAATGACAGCACGAAACAGGAATGCACCCTTACCACTTCACCTTTTAAGGGGCATCACGGAGAAAAAAGTCACTTGTACTACTTTGATTTTAACAAGAATAACACAGAGAGCCTCTCCAATTTACTCCACCTTAATTATTGCTCTCCTGTACTTTTTGGCAAGTTGCATTTCACAGGTCAGTCCCTTTAGAGATGGTTTCCCCTGTTACGCCTATGACTCCATCACAAAACAACAAAAAGAGTAAAAAATGAGTATCAAATTGCCATCTCTCTCCCAAACTCACTCGACAAACACAGTCCATGGAAACAGGGACGTATCTGGTACTCAGGAGTAAGCCCAATTCATTTTTCAAAGCTGACTAGACTTCAAGTTGGCAGTCCCACTTTAATTGCTTCATGTAACTGCGATAAGCGGAATAACCGGACAGCTCTTTGAACCGTAACATGAGACTTGACACCTAGAAGAGGAATCTCGTTTTCCATCATCAATTTTATTTTAATTTTAAGCAGCTGAAACCACGGTAAAGCACCCTCCTGATACCAACATATTCCAGATATCAACTTGTGGGAATGCAGTACATGCCAAGCATCCATGATAAATTCCTCTGTTTCCTCCCAGTCTCTTTCCCAGAGATGTTCTCTAGTTTGGAAGATAGTTCTGTCAGCTGGCAATGGGACAAACACCAGCACTTGGAATTTGCTGCTCTGCAACCCATCTTAAATGCAAACCCAGCAGATGATGGGGGCAGAAGCAAGCCTGAACTTAACAGGAGGGAAGATGGAGATGTGTATCTGCCCGCAGATACACGAGGATGCAGACAAAAGAAAAAACAGATATAGAGAACTTCAGTGCCTCAACCCTGCTACCTGCATGCTTATTAATAAAACGGCCATTGCTTCTTCAAGATGGTTTTTTGCAGTGAGGGTGGTAAAACACTGAACAGGTTGCCAGGCTAGTTGGTGAAGGCTCCATCCTTGGACACAGTCGAAGTCAGGCTTGATGGAGCTCTGAGGAACCTGATGCAGTTGAAGATGTCCCTGCTCACCGCAGGGGGTGGGACTAGATGGCCTTTCAAGGTCCCTTCTAACCCAAGACATTCCATGATTCTACCTCAAACAAAATGAGCCATTATGCCAATTTACATGATTAATAAAACCAACACCTATTTTAGCAGAACTAAGTAAATATAATGCTTGCATTGAGACCAAGAGGAGAATCCTTGCCCAGGTGAGCAAGGCCACAGGTTGCCCTAACAGCGCTGTTCTGCACACTCAGTCGACCGCAGTCTGCCCAGGGCAACCAGCCCATTACCTTCCCAGCTACACCTTGCTCCACCTTAGGACTCCTTAAATTTGAGCCCAATTCACACCAATTACAATTCACACTTCAGCAGTTGGGGTGTAGGATGCACCTCATGGCAAGCAATGAGAAGAGCAAGCGGCTGTTCAGGCTGACGTGGCTGCATCTGAACGTGGCACTCTCGCCTTAACGCCGCCCCCGTTTGATTAGTTTTCTTTCCAGAAACCTCTGCAGAACTAAGCTTTTACAGGTACCATAGAAACATCACATTGACATCTTCTGATGTCTACTCCCTTCCAGAGGAGAGGAATAACAAAACATAAAGTGCTGAGCAGAAAACACCACCCGTCTTTACTCTGTTTATGGTCCGGATTGCATTCACCTCGCAATATCCTAACTCAGCAGCATTTCACACTGAGGCACACACGTCCTCTCACGGGCCGTGACTAAGCTCGGTCAAGCTACTGGCACAGGAGCTGCCTGCTCATGCCACAGCTCAGCTCACCAACCACATGGGCAAGCACCGCCGAGAGGGAAAGGAGCTAAGAGTCTCCAGCAAACGGGCTCAGAATTGCTGGCAGACACAAACACTAAGTAGAGAAATGAAATGCATCCAATGAGGATATTTAACAAAATTGCGGTATGGTATTTTGTACACTATGTAACGCTCATGCAGATCTCTGTGAAAAACAAGCTTTGAGAAAACATCTTGCGAGTGTCTTGCACCCACAGAAGTTGTAAACAGTTGAATTTGCACAGGAACAAATGTACCAAAATAGGAAGCAGGGCAGCTTTTTTTTTTCTGGTCAAGATGAAAAAAGCCTTACAAAGCGAACTGTTGGCAACTTGCAGGGGCTTATTCCACTGCTAATGTTCTTCATGTCAACATCACTAGGAAGAGCCCTTGGAGAAACACTGGTGTCATACCTTGTTCAGCTCAGCTGAGAAAATGTACTTAAACAACCTTCCACAAAAAGTCATGTAATGACCTAAAAGAGCTCCTGAAGGACAGTCTTAAACCTAGCCTTGCTGCAGAAGAAACGCAGTTGTAAACATAGTCAACTTCTGTTCTGAGTAACATCACAGCATCCCAGTAGCCCATCACAAGCATTTCACAATGACCACAAGTGAAGAGTTTCAAATCCATCTCTTAAATAGGCTGTTGTGGTTTAGGAACTAGAAACCAGAAAGAGTGGGGCTAGAAACAGCAGCAGCAATTTGTAAACACGGTGGTGTCTTTGAAAAAACCCTAACGTTAATGGCAAAGCTCACAAGGGTGACAAGAGCCAGAACACCACACCATTTCCAAACGCGAGGCTGTGCACTGCTGAGGAAAACTGATCGAGTTCTGGAAAATTGTACTGAGGAAAATATTTGTAAATTGTATTGTACTTGTTATGGAAGCAAAATGGTTATTTTGTCGCTCACAGTGCCCACAAGCTCGATGCCTCTTTTCCCGGAGAAATGAGGAAATATCTGCAAACTCACATCATGCACTTGAACATCAGGCTGAGGATTAGGTGAAATTTTTAGAAGCCTGTGTGCAAAGCTGTACTTCTTAGAACAAGAAATAATGGGTTTAAGTTAGAACATAGGAAGTTCCACCTCAACATGAGGAGAAACTTTTTCCCTGTGAGGGTTCCAGAGCCCTGGCACAGGCTGCCCAGAGAGATTTGGAGTCTCCTTCTCTGGAGACTTTCAAACCCTGCCTGCACGCGTTCCTGTGTGGCTGCCCTAGGGGATGCTGCTCTGGCAGGAGGGTTGGACTCGATCTTTCGAGGCCCCTTCCAATCCAGAACATTCCACGATTCTATGATTGACAGCACCATCTCCCCTTCCGTGGGCTGTCAGAAAGACATACTGATGTTTTCACAGTGAAAGCAATCACTTCAAGAATAATGTCAGCTCTTACTGTTTATAAAAAGCCAGAAACCTGAGCACGTGAAGCAGCAAATAATTTGGCTGACTTTGCCAACTGAGCAGTTTAGAGTCAAGCAAGCGAAACGTTTAGGCAAGACAAACCAAAACACAGGTATGTGCTTTCACGTGTTTTTCTGAAACCGCTGCAATTTCAAAAAACCCCCCCAAGGCAAGTCAAATGCTTGATATGAATCACGGTCAACATTCTGACCCTACGCACATGAATATTTTCAGTGTGGCTCCCATGCCTGAAAGCAATGCACTGGAAAAAGCTAAATCCAACTGCTCTGCTAGTTCCATGGCAAAGTGCTTAAGCATGCCGGGGCTGTGGCGTGACTCGGATACCGCTGCAGCCTCGGCCGTGAGAGCTTGGAGAAGTCCTCAGATACTAATGGTGCTGCAGCAGATGGAAGAGGCCAAAGATGAGGACTCCAGGATGATGATTTTGCTACTCCCATAGAATTTGAGAAGAAAAGCAAAGCAGTAGTGTAAGCACAAAGGCATGTTTAAATTTTTAAGAAAACTCAAGGGGAAACTTTTCAGAAATAAGTAATTTAGCCCATTTAGCTGACAGTGTTAATGTTTGATCATTTAAATATTTGTAATATTCTGGCTTAGCAGAAACTTAATCTTTCAGAGAAGCTAAGGTTTTTCTGTAGTAAAGTCTATTAAAAGCTACTAATCCAGAACCTTGTAACCTCTAGTTACCAGACTGTGGTTTCCTCTATAGTTATCTTCAGCTACTTTCAAGATAACTTTTACTAAAGTGATATCCTCACTTTAGGGGAAGAATAAAAAAAAAAACAAAAACATAACACAAAACAAAAAAAAAGGCAAATCCCAAGGACATCCAGTAAAACCAATAAAAACTGATTTCCCGCAGAATGGAATTTTAATAATATATCTGAGCACTCCTTTTCTCCTGCTTCTCAAACAATAAAAGTTTTTGTTGGGAACTTCACCTCATTACAGATTCCTCATCATCTAAATACTGTTCTGCAATAACAAAGAACCCTGTCATAAAGCTTTTGATAGATGTTTTGCAGCCAACACATCGTGGTCAGGATTTATGAGAACGATTTGGAAAAGTACGAAATAGAACTGAGTATCATTTAGCAGAGAAATTATAAATGCAAATTCAGAGGACGATAGCATCCTTTTCTTCATGGAGACAAATTTTTTCCAACTACTTTCTGGGAAGGGGGACTATATAATAAACTTCTCATTTCAATAGCAACATTAGGAAAGGAAGGAAAATTACAATAGGCCAGGTACCATGTCAGCCCTGATATACTACTACACTTCTTTATGAGCACATTACAATTCAGAGAGCTAATAATAAAAAGAAGTGATGCTGAGATGATGAATTGATGCTATGCAATTAGACCTATTAGAATTCACAAGAGTCGACAGGCAATAATCAAACCACTTTCATGCTGCCCATTGCAATTATCTTTGCACTTAAGAATCAACAAAGCACATAATGACTTGCTCTCGATTAAGGAATTCATGAGAAATGGAATTTTAATTAGTGTGCACAAAATTTGGGCCATTTATTACTTTACAGGACAACAGGTTGGGCAAACTAGCTGAGTAGTTCTAAGTGTTCAACTGTGATTCACTTCCAAGAAGAACACACCAACGCTTCCAAAAAGTTTCT
>NW_009699611.1:0-242 GCF_000703405.1 Apaloderma vittatum
CTAAGGGTGCACTCTATCTCCTTGTCCAAATCATTGACGAAGATGCTAAACAGGAGTGGCCCCAGTACTGAGCCCTGGGGGACACCACTTGTGACCGGCCGCCAACTGAATTTAACTCTGTTGACCAGAACTCTTTGGACTCAGCCATCCAATCAGTTTTTCACCCAGCAAACTGTATGCCCATCCAAACCAAGAGCAGTCGATTTCTCTAGGAGAATGCTGTGGGCAACAGGGTTGAATGC
>NW_009699611.1:270-24762 GCF_000703405.1 Apaloderma vittatum
TCCTTCATCTGGCAAGTGGGTCACCCTGTCATAGAAGGAGATCAGGTTTGTTAAACAGGACCTGCCCTTCACAAACCCATGCTGACTGGACCTGATCACGTGGGTGTCCCGCATGTGCTCCATAGTGGAGCTCAGGATGGTCTGCTCCAACAGCTTCCCTGGAACTGAAGTCAAACTGACAGGCCTATAATTTCCCAGATCATCCTTCTGTCCCTTCTTATAGATGGGTGTTATATTGGCTGACTAATGAGCTGGGACCTCCCCAGTCAGCCAGAACTGCTGATAAATGATGGATGGTGGCTTGGTGAGCTCCCCTGCCATTTCCCTCAGGACTCTGGGATGTACCCCATCTGGCTCCATAGATTTTTGGACATTGATGTGGAGCAGCAGGTTACTGACCATCTCCTTCTGGATTATGGGAGTGACACTTTACTCCTGGCCCCTGTCTCTCGGCTTGGGAGGGTTGTTTTTGTTTCTATTACTAAAGACTGAGGCAAAGAAGGCATTAAGCACCTCAGCTTTATCCTCAACTTCCATCATTTTATTTCCTCCTCAGTCTAGCAGGGAATGGAGGCTCTCCCTGGTCTTTCTTTTGTTATTAATGTTATTTTCTTTTGTTATTAATTTACAGAAGCTTTTTTTGCTGTCCTTTACTTTCAAAGCCAGATGAATTTCTAGCTGGGCTTTGGACCTTCTAATTATCTCCCTGCATGACCTAACAGTATCCTTGCACTCATTATGAGTGGCCTGCACTTTCTTCCAAAGGCCATAAACTTTCCTTTTATGTCCCTATTTAGCCAGGCTGGTCTTCTATGCCCCTGGCTTGTCTTAAGGCACGTGGGGATGGCCTGCTCCTGTGCCTTTAAGATTTCCTCTTTAAAGAGTGTCCAACCTTCCTGGGCTCCTGTACCCTTCGTGTCCCGCCTTCCTGGGCTCCTGTACCCTTCAAAACTGACTCCCAAGGGATTCTATGAAGTAACGTCCCAAACAAATCAAAGTTCACCCTTCAGAAGTCCCAAGTGACAGTTTTACTGTCCTCCCTCCTAACATGTCTAAGAATAGAGAACTTAGTAATTTCATGGTCACTCTTCCCTAACTGGCCTCCAACTGTCACATCCACCACAAGACCACCTCTGTTCACCAACAGGAGGTGCAGCAGGGCACCTTCCCTGGTCAGTTCACTTACCAGCTGTGTGAAGGAGTTATCCTCCACGCATTCCAGGAACCTCCTGGATTGTTCCCTCTCTGCTGGATTGTATACCCAGCAGATACCTGGGAGGTTAAAGTCCCTCACAAGAACAACAGCAAGTGACCATGAGATTTCTCCCAAGTGCTTATAGGAGGCTTCATCCACCTCACTGCTTTGGTTGGGAGGTCTGTAGCAGATTCCCACAGCAGTATCAGCTTTATTGGCCATTAACCTAATCCAAACACTCTCAACCCTATTATCACTATACTTGATTTCTGAGCTCTCGTAGCATTCCCCAACATACAGGGCCACTCTGCCGCCTCTCCTTATACGCTCAAGTGAAGTTTTATGTTTTTAATTTAAAGAAAATACAGAAGTAAGTGGACTCTTTTTTTTAAAAAACCAAAATCTGTACTGGCTAAATGGTTTACTAATACTGTTCCTAAACATGTAAGAACTTTTGAAGCCATGTTTGTGCAGAATTTTTGACACTTTTCCTTCAGTGTAAATGTAAGTTAGAAGTATCATTGTTAGAAGTCACAGAATGCCAGTGCCTTGCTGGTCTAAGTCTAGATTTAATAAGCCTTATCGATACCGTGACTGATGTTTCAACTGAAATACTGTGCTTTTTATGAAAATCTTACTTTTAAATGGATGTCAGTATTTGCTTGAAATTATACTCTGCAGGCATAACTATAGCTTTATATGATTTACCTTTGCATAAAATATGTTGAAAGAAAGCAGTTTCAGAGGCTACAGCCTTTTTCTTTTCCCTTAGGTGCTCTGTATGTTTCTGTAAAAGTGTTACATGAGTCAATCTGTTTTAGCAATCCTTGTAATACCTCTCTATATTATAATGAAGCTATATTTTCATGAGTACTTTAAATTGACCAAAGTATGACCTGTTGCTAAAAAAGAACATGAGTTCTCTGTAGGCTTCATAGTCCAGCCTCTCTTTTGGTGGCATTAGTAATAGTGTGGCCTTCTGATTAGCAAGATCGGTGCAGTGGTTTGTCTTGGACCTTGTCTGGTTGATCGGAAGGCAGCCAGGGCAGGAAAGATCATGTCTTTTGGCTGCAATCCCCTTTAGGTCAGCCTAAGGTAATACAAATAGCATCTGGAGAAAGAAGAGCATAGCAGTTAATTTAAAATATCCCATCTCACAACAACTGTTTAATTCATAGAAGGAAAACTTCACACTACTTGATAGCTGTGCACCTGTACATTGGGAGAAAGAGTATGTCATTGTTATAAGTTGAATTTGTATTATCTCAGAAACATAGGTGTGGTTTTGAGAGAGGTGGTGTTGTTATCTCTTACCCTGTTAGTTCTAATAGACTTAATTTTAATAGACAACTACAAATTTTTAAAATAGTGGCTTATTTTTGGCATTTTTCTGGGCTTCAGCGTCAAGAAGCTGAGTGGGATATAGATATATAAATATTAGTAATGAGTCATTTGGACTTCTCTGTGATTTCACAGCAGTAGTAAGAAATAATTTTTTTTCTTCTTTTTAGGGAAGCAAGCAGAGGTTGGCAGTGTAAAAGTTAATGGAGTAGCCCAATATTTAATCAGCAGTATTTAGAGTGGCCTTTAGTGGATGTTACACAACAGTTTTGATTATCAATATTTATGGGATTTTTGGTGTTTTATTTTGTTTTTAATAAAGTGTACAGTAATCTTAGTTATTACCTTTATGTAACTAGTATCAAATGTTCTGGTTAAAGTGCATAGGTAATACAATAGAAATTATATATGAACAGAATACAGCTGAATGTCTTCTGTAAATGGGATTTTTTTTTTACATCCTTCTCCCCACCTCCCAGTCATTCCTGTGCCCTACGTACATAAATATGGTTGCTGTGACACAATTAATGTAGTGTATTCTTATTAAATTGTGAAAGAGAATATTTAAGAGAAACTCACAAAGACTTTAGTTTTTGAGTATATGGTTAAAGAGATTTTGAAAGCTGTCTGCCTGTAATGTTACAATCTTGTACATAAAATGTGATCCTTATTAACATGAGCATCTGCCTGTAAGAGTGGAAAAAACATCCATTTTCTTTAACCTTAATATTTCCCTTTCAGTATAAATACTTGTTCCTACCTATAAAATAAGTGTGCTTTTGGTTAAGCTCTGCCTAAATTAGTGCTGTTCCTCTGATATGCAGGATAAATTGATGCAAAGTTATTTGGGATTTTTCCTAACTGTTAAGTTAATAATGATGGAAAGATTAATTACATGAAACTTAAATTTTAACTGCCAGCTTGTAGCTTTATTGTCTGTGAGGGGTGGTCTTGGACACAGCTGTTCACAAGAGTTTTTTCATCTGTTCTTCTCAGAAATGTCCTATTCGCTCCCCACTACTTGAAGAGAACAGAAAACCAAGTTTCTGGGGTTGCGCTGAATCAGTAGGAAGGTTGTGATGTTAATTACATATTATTAATACCATATGGTTTTACTCTTCATACTGTTGTCTTTTTCTGAATAGAGTAAATAAACAAGAAAACTTAAATATTTTGAAATTGAACACGTCAGTTTTCAGTAACTGAAGTTGTAGCTTTTAAGGAATGACTTGGAAAATACATATAAATCTCAATGGCATCCTTTAATGGTTTATATTTATCTAGATATTGTTTAAAATATTATTATATTTTGTATATATAGGTAAATTTCTATGGGAAAACATGCACAGAGCATGATACACATGCCTGTGCTGTTAAGTCGTTTAACCGGTTTTGGTGGTGGTTCAGAGGCATGTTTGTTGTTAACTCAATGTGAAATGATAATCTTGTTATTAGTCCTCACAGATCTATTACAACTTTTTGAGAATTGGTGTTTAATTTTACGAGAAGCAGGATTTATCTAGCTAGCACAGACAGCAATAGCAGTGAAGAGATGGAGGCACAGGCAGGCAATCAGTGCCTTCAGGTTTCTAGAGAGCTACAAGAAGCCGTTCCTTTTTACAAAACGAAGAACGGCAACCTATTTCAGAGTTAGTGGAGCAAGTACTACATTGGTCTGTTGTGACACCACATGTTAAGTCTGTCCTGCTTAAAACCAGTCATGCTGGGTAACTTAAAACCAGTCACGCTGGGGAGATCTTGTGCATGGTAAGGCCTTGGAAAGGAGAAGCAGTACGCTTAGGGACTGGCTGTGTCTGTATTGCAGTGCCAGTGGTTACAGATGTTTGTGTCTGTCTGCCTGATTATTGTGTAGTTTTGGTAAAGACTGAACTCTTTCCATTAGAGACTGTTAACTTGGATAATTTTGTGTATTTTGGGTCTAGGTAGTAGAGGGATGTTTCAGTACAACTAACGACCAAAGTTCCTTGAACCAGTAAAGGATACTTGTTGATGTATTTCCAAAACACGCCAATACCAAAAATTACAAGCTTGTTGGGCCACTTGAGCAGATCTATGAGGGGTTTTTTTATACATTTGGTAGAAATAAGTTGCATCATCCTAATGACTCTTTATTCATTGAAGTTCTCACTGGTTGCTTATTCATTGAAGCTCTCACTGGTTGTTTATAGTGTAATCCACACTGATAGCTGCTCAGCTTGATTTACCATCCAGTGACAGTTTTTTTAAATGTTTGGTGGGTACACATTCTCCTTGACCCATCTCATACATTCTCTTTGACCCATCTCTTCTCCTTGCCACATAGACTTTCCTTTGTTACAGCATTGAGATTGTAAGGGAATGGTGGGAGACATTTCGACAAGGTAGCATTTTTACCTTAGTATATATGAACAGAGCTCTAAAAATGGAAAATATTTTGATCTCATATGATTGAGCCTCCTACAGAAGGAACTTTGGACTCACTAGTTGCATTTTCTCTAAGAATACAGTTCCTGTGGGAAAAATAAACTGCTTTTGGCACCACATGTCTTGAGAATGTCTTTATTTAAAGATCTTCCACTCTTACTTATTCTTTCCATGTCTCTTGTACTATTGTAGGCAAAGATTTTAAACATAAAAAGGTGGATTTGTCAGCATTGTGTGCTGACTGTAAGTAAGGTATAGCCAGCTCGTTAGGAAGAGTTGTAGGGTTTGTTAGGAAGCTCTGTCTGAAACTAGTTTACTGACAAGTTGTGCACTTTCCCCTTTCCAAGCCTGTACCACTCAGCTGTATGTTTGATGTCTTTACAGTTGTGGTTTTGAAGGGTTATAAGGAGTACAATTTAAAATAATACTTCTGTAAGTATAGAATTGTGTGTAAAATCTCTTAACTTGTACTCAAATTAAGGGTGAAGCGCAGGGCACTTGTGTGCTAAGCACAACTCTGCTTTAACATTAGTTGAAATGAGTCTGCTTATTGACAGTTCTTGACAGAGAATATTTCCACTGCACAGGAACAGACAGAAGCAACAAGATAGCTGTACCGTAAAATGAGAGTGCCAGTTTAGACTAGTAGATGTGTTTTTACCAAGGAATTGTGGGTGGACTTAACAGTTTTCATGTCTCTTACAGTGTGTGTAATGGTCATCTGAAATTACACCTCTCTTGTGGTAGCTGCAGTATAAATATTAGGGCAGGGATTACCAACTGTTTTTTTTTTAAAGTTTATAGTCTAAACGGATGACAAGCATGCAAAATAAGAAATGTATTACGTAAGTGATTGTAGATTGGTGGTGGTAGCATGGTTCTGGATATGGAGTAGGGATGAGCTGAACAAAGGAAATGGAACAAGTGGCAGATGGCTGAGATGACATGTGGTGAGAGGAGGAGTAGCAAGGGAGTGAGGTGGAGACTGTAACAAAGAAAAGGTCAACCCGATGTAGGAAAGACAGTTAGTGAGATGTACAAGGAATCTTCCAAATGTCCTGGAAGCCAAAGGTCCTGGCTTTAAGTCGCCTCTCATCCTGTCACATGGGGCACTTGTCTGGTTTCACCTGACTGGCTCTCTCCACTGGACGGATTGGCAATGTGGTGATACTCAACATCCTGCCAGTTCACTGAACCCCAAAGTTGGTACAAAAGGGCCAATTGTTATTTTCAAGGTATTTCCCAGTGAAAGTCTCTGTGGCAGGAGATGGAATGCTGTAGGAAAGACAAGAAAAAACATACTTGGGGTAGACAAAAAGTGAAGGAACACCATGTTCAGTAATCATGCCTTACAAATCAATTGTCATATAAAACTGTTACCTGAACTGTGTGCTTCTGGAAAACCTCCTTTTATACAGTACAGCGAGGTTTGGTTTGTTTTTTTTTTTCTTTATCAAATAGGTGAAACTCATTATCAAAGATACTAGATCAAAAGTACCAATTATGTTAATGAAACCTTAAAGACTATACTTAAGACTTCATAGCTGTGTTACATAGCAAACATTTTGATTTTTCTATCCAAAGATGCACATAACTTTCAAACAGTGTGTGTTCATTGATGTTATTTCCACTGTTCCATGTTTTAAGATACTCAGTAATCACTTCTGTAATTTATGTCACTCTTGTATGTGACATGGTGATATGCTATCATGTAGTCCTTGGCAGAAATATATTTAAACACCAAGTTCAGATGTTTTTATTCTGAAACTGTGTTTGAAAATCTTTAAATATTGAAGGAGTTTGCTGTTTGTTTATTTTTTAATGCCAATATTTATTCTTAGTTGTAAGTTGCTCAAGGCTAGAATGGAGGAACCTAGTCTGACTCCTTTGTGTTCTGAGAAGATACTACATCTCACCTATTTACTCTTAAATCGAAAGCACTTAACTTTCTACCTGAATAGTGTATTCCAGAAAGTTTTCTGACCTTGATTTTGGAGCTGCTTAAGACAACACAGCCCTATCAGTTTTTTTGTCAGCTTATTAAATACATTAATGACTGTGCATTTATATGCATATCATTAATTTCTAAGCATTTATATATTATATATTTAATTATTTAGTGGGTTTTGTACTTAATGTTTTTTAAAAAGATTTTTTTGATCTTAGAGATTCTATCAAGTTACCTCATCTTGGAAGTGTAATCCTTTTCCACTCAACCAATGATTTTTGGGTGTAAATAGTTATTAAACTGTAGCTTCTAAACCTAGAAGTCCCATCTTACTCCATTTGTAATGAAGGTACTTGCCTATGATAGAATAGCTCGAGTATCTTGCATCTCTCAAACACAAGGGAGCACCTCAAAAATAATTACTGCATTTCTTCACAGAGTATAACAGTTTACAGAGATCTCAGGTGACGAAGTGTTCAGCTAATAAAATATATATGAATAGCCCCTTAGAAATTAATTGCTGTGTTTTGTTATGATAAGAAATAGAACTAAATCCTCTCTATGGACAGTGGTGGTTCAGTTTAGCTGGTTTACACTTTTTGTATATCATTCCCTTGCCTTTCCTGAGCAGCTGGAATGCGTTACAGGGACTAAGAAGATCCTTTAGCTGCTTTACAGAAATATGAATATGAACAGTGATAATGAATATTAACAATGGTAGCAAGTAATTTTCCTTGAAAAATATAATTCATTGCAAAAAATGCTGGAGTAGAGAAGCATAACAAGGGAAGTAATTGCTTTATATAGGCTTTTTGCTGCTTTGAGTTTTCACTCAGAGAGTAAATTTAGAAGGGAAGGGACTTAGTAAGTCAAATATCTGTTGCAATGTTTTTTTTAACTTACATTCGTCTGTGCTTGAAGTCTAGTTTAAGATGTCGAATCATATAAATTAATACTGAATTTGAAATACAAATCTAGTTCTTAGTATTGAGTGAATTAGAATAGATTTTTGTTTTCTTTCCGTTCTTGTCTAAGTAAGTGCCAACAAACTTTATGGCCTTGCTATTTAAATAGGTTTTATGCCAAAACATTTTACATCCCAAGTTTTTAAACCAAGTGTGCTGTTTTCCTAGAGACCACTGAGTTTTCACCCACAAAATGCTGTAGTTGTAGAAACTTTGAATTGTTGATTTTTATGTCATCTTTGGGCAGGCTTCTAATATCCTGAAGCAGCAAATTGGCTGTTTAAACTATGTAACTGAAATTATCTCTCCCCTTCTAGAAAATAGTTGGATTGGGATGGTACCCGTTTTGCTTGTGCACCTGCTTTAAAATTAAGCTACAGGTCCCATGGATGGGTCAGAACTGTAACTTCTGTTATGTTTCTGTCCACTTTTTCAACAGGCACCAAGACTTGTTCTCAAGTGGTTTGTCTAGGATTGCTTGTGAGTGGCAGAGGACAAGAGAAAAGCTGTCAAATCCTCTTGACTTCTCTGGGATCTTTATTGGCTGGTGAAGCCAAACAGATTTCTGGATTATCTTTTATTTTTTAATCGTCATCAGGTGTGATGGTGTGGTGTTCTCAATCTTCAGTTTCTGTAAATTTTAGGAAGGGCAGCTGCTAATTTTCTGGGTTTCGTTTTTTTTCCTTTTTTTTCTAATATATACATGTTTTAAATCACAGAATGGTTTGAGTTGGAAGGGACCTTAAAGATCATGTAGTTCCAAACTCCTGCCATGGGCAGGGACATCTCCCACTGGACCAGGTCACTCAAAGCCCCATCTAGCCTGGCCTTGAACACTGCCAGGGATGAGGCATCCACAGCTTCTCTGGGCAACCTGTTCCAGTGTCCCACCACCCTATTAGTCAAGAGCTTCTTCCCAATGGATACTCTAAGCTTACGCTGCTCTAGTTTAAAACCAATCCCCCTCGTCCTATCACTACACACCCTTGTAAGCAATCTCTCCCAGCTTTCCTGAAGGTCCCCTTCAGGTACTGGAAGGCTGCAGTAAGGTCTCCCTGGAGCCTTCTCTTCTCCAGGTCGAACAACCCCAACTCTCTCAGCCTGTCCTTGTAGGAGAGGTGCTCCAGCCCTCTGACCATCTTTGTGGCCTCCTCTGGACCCTCTTCAACAGGTCTATATCATTCTTGTGGTGGGGGCTCCAGGTGGGGTCCACAAGAGCAGAGCAGAGGGGCAGAATCACCTCTCTCGATCTGCTGGCCACGCTCCTTTTGATGCAGCCCAGGACGCAGTTGGCTTTTTGGGCCATGAGCTCGCGCATCACTGGCTCACACGTCAATAGTCAGGTCTGAGGATGTGCTAAAAGGAGACACAATGATATATACATTGTGATGCCAGGTCAGTGCTGTCCTCCTTGTGTTAGGCTGCAGGCTCTTCTGCTGGCAAGTGGTCTGTGCCGCAGTCTGGTCAGAGAAGAGGCCTTACTGCTGGAAGCACTGCTGAGGGAATAGTACTCTTTCTTGTCAGGACAAGCTGAGCTTTAATCTTTGTCCTGCTTCTTTTTCGGGTGTGTAGACACACACACACATGCACACAAAATATCCACTTTTTACAGTCCTGTTGAATATCCTAATATTCCTTTTACAGATGATTTATACAAAGCGGACAATTAGTTATGGGTTCTGTAGGAAGGTACTTTTATTCGTTGCTAAGAGAAAGATGCTAAGATGAGACAACAGTTATCTAATGTAGTATAATAGTTATGCAACAGAATAAAGCTTTATAGGGCTCTATATTGAGACATCTAGGTCACTACAGAAATTTCTGTAGTATTTCAGCAGTGTTCAGGAAGAAAACAGATTTAAAAAAAAGGGTAAATATAATTCAAAGAAATAGACCTTTTAGCTATGTTAGTTGTAAAGCACTGAGGCTAAAGATATTTCCTTTAATGGAACTTTGCTCTTCATTGTACAGGCACACCAAACTTCCATCTCAAATAGGAATGGTAACTTCTATCTCAAATAGGAACGTAGTTTTTAGGGCATGGATCATCTAGACTGTTGGGGAGTGTATTAAATCACTAGCGAGAGAGTACTCAAAACTAAAGACTCGTATTTCTCTCTGGGTGCTGCTCCGGCTGGCTTTGACTGTCGGACAGACATGGGGGAAGCTTCGAGCAGCTTCTTACAGAAGCCACCCCTGTAGCCCCCTCTCTACCAAAACCTGCTCATGGAAACCCGATACGGCTTTTCGGCGTTGTTTCTATTAATGTATTAGAGGACTGTGTGCAAAACATGTCAAAAACACATAAAAGCAAAACTTAACCTTTCCTGAAATGTTTGAATGAACAATATTTCAGAGATTAAAAATATTACAAAATATCAACCTGCTGCCATTTACTTGATTACAGATTTTGGCACTTTACTGGCTTTGAAGACTTGGCAAGAGCTGTAGATCTCAAGTTTTAGGAGGCATTTGTGGTTAAATATTGGAGAGTTGACTCACTATTTAAACAGTTTCAAGCCAGGCATCTTTTTCAAGAACTAAGCTAGATTCTCCTTTCCTCTTAGACCCCATTACGTGGCTTAATTGTTGTAGCCATCTACTTTATTTTCCCATTTCCTTGATCCTTTATCCAAAAAGTATTTCCGTAGCAGTGATACTTAAAAATTCAGTCCTGTTTCTGCTGGTTTGTTGTGTGAAAATGATGCTTTTTAGATATGCTGTTACTCAGTGGACATTTTAAAAGAGATTTAGAATTTCCAAGAATAAAATAATTTAGTAGTGCTTGCTTGTTTAACCTAGTGCTGCGGTTTGAAGTTTGATGTTCTGGCTGTTTCTTTTAAAAGGATGTAGTAAATCTGGCAGGCATTCACAGAAAACAATATGGTAGTGTGGATCTGGAGAAATTGTTTTAGTAAGAAATTGAAAAATATTTGTATGTGTGTAAGTTGTTTTAAAAATGTTACCAAGTAAAATACAAGTCTTGTTTCTCTGGAAGCTTAGAGTAGGAGGATCAGATTTTGGAGAGTGATTAAAGAATAAAACAAGGAACATTGTCCCACATCCTCAGAAGGATTAATGGTTATGGCAGAGCAAACAGCTTGTATGCTCCTGTTCAAGATGCGTGTTCATATGTTCATTAGAGAACTAGAGTTTTATAAATGTGCTGTGTATGCACTCGTTGAATAGAACAGTACCTAGTACCTGCATGAAATATGTGATTATCTTTTATATTGCATTAGGATAGGCCCAAATATGGCGTGCCACACCTCAGGATAATGGAATGCAGGTCTTAAAATGTCATGCTAGAGTGGAGGGGTGTCTGATCACTGTTAAATAGCTGAGTCTTCAATGTCATGAAATATTTCGGGACTAGCACAGCATTGCTGCTTTCTGCAGTTCTTTCTCCTCACCTAACTTGACTGTTTAAAGACAGAACTGAAGTTTAAATTCAATCTTCAGCTCTATTTTAATTGTAGTGAATATAAGAGCTTTTCTGTCAGAATGAGCAGGCTTTTTAAGGAGTTACTGATTAACAGTATTCCAACAGATGTTAACTAACATACTTAAATTTGCGCATTTTGTTAAAGTGATCACTTTTCGGGAGAACTGTAGAGAACTAATATAATGCTACTTGAAAATTTTACATAATGACTTCTCAAGAGCAGTTCACAGTCCTGAATTTAAACAAACCAACAGGGCTCCTAATTTGCTTTTCTTTATGTTTTTTTTCTGTCCTGTTTTAAAAATTTTAGGTTTTTATACAGCACCAAGGCAGGGTGAGGTGAGGGGGAAGAAGTAAAAAGTGGCTGATAGCTTTGAATCCAAATACACTGAAACACGTGCAGCAAAACAGATCGAGTTGTGAAGATCTGAGTGCTTAAAAGGAGGAGTAAAAAAAGAAAAGAAAGCCTCCTGTGAGTTTGAAGAGCAGGCGGTTGGCAGCGGCAAAGGTGCCGGCGGAGGAATGCTGCTGAGAGGGGCGAGTTCCTGGTATGATCCTGCGTTGGCCTCCTCGCCACGCGTTCAAAGAAGGCTCTGAGGGCAGCGCGCCGAAACGGCAAACGTGTGTGCTGGAGCTTGTGTGTGGTTGCAATAATTTTGTTTTCATAGGAGCCAGAAGGCTTTACAGTTTAGCTTGGGTTTTGCCAGTTTTGTGTTTTGTTTTTGGTTTTTTTTCCTTTGGAAAGGGCTAAAGAGAGAAAAGGAGCGTACATTTATTGCTGTGATTTAATCATAAGTCTGACAACATGCTCATTTAATAAAAATGTTGAGGTAAAACTCCACCTGTTAGCATAAGCAAAGTTATAAACTGGATTCTGCAACTTCACCTCTACCATTCATAGATTGTTTTCCATAATTGCAGCCAGCGGCACCAAACCCTCTCTCAGCATGTTTAGTTTCTTCTTGGATCTCCTTCATTGTTGTTTTTAACTCGCTTATGGTTTGCTAACACTGCTGCTTTTTCATCCTTCTAGTACTTAGGCACTTTCAATATTAATTTTCTTAATAATTGTTGCCAAGTGGATGAAGGGCATGGATTATGTCTGACCTTAGTTCATCCTGCTCTACTATTAAAATGCCTTCTCCCCAAAGTGCATGCACTGTTTGGGGGTCATTTGTTATTAAGTTTGTCAGACTGTGCACGGCAAGGGCCTCACAGGACACCTGAAAGAGCTGACTTGAAGGATGGTGGTGCGTGTGGGCAGGCAAGGAGAGTATTTTGTGGCCTTTTTGCTGTATTTCTCAGGGGTTCTCCCTGTTCTGCTGAATACTCTTATCCCTTTAAACCGCTGTGTTTCTGCAGGAGAATATTCCAGCTCTGGCACCTCTTACGTCTGTTCCGTCTCCAAACATTAAAGCAAAATTAGTCAGTCTTTGCTGATGTACAGAAATATTTTATTTTTTTTCCAAATAATTATAAAATGAAGAGGTCTTTTTCTGTGACCATTAAGGGAATGAGGCTCTTAGAACTGACCATACTCCGTAATTACTAGTTCAGGACAAATGCTTTATTTTGGTGCTACATCTCTTATGTGCATGTGAGGTCTGGTACGTGGGAGTCCCGTGTTCCAGAAACCTAAGTTTTGTTTGCCAATTGAAAGAAGTTGGCTGCATGGTGCTGAAGACACTCTAGCCAAAATAAATAGAAGTTCAAAGTATGGGCTATTTTAAGCCCTAACTAGGATACCAGAATTCTTAAATCATATAGAATTTGCCACTGTGGATTACATCACGATGCTGAAGATGCAGGATTTGCCACATCAGATAAACCAGTTATCCCTTTAATCTGTTGTATTAGCCAGTTAGTTACAAGATGGGCAATATTTGGCTACCAGCAAAACTCAAAGGACTAATTGCAGTTCCATTTCAGTCTTCTTCACTAATCTTCTGGAAGGAATAAAATGGCAATAAAACAATCATTGTTTTACTCAGTAACATTTTTCCTACATGATAAAGTGGTTCCTCTGTTTCTTAGTCTTGTTTGCTGTCTCAGTTGCCTGTAGGACTGCCACTTTCATCCTTAATTTGTTTTGTGCAGAAAAATTGAATCTGATTTGCTGTAGTGATAATGCTGGCTAACGAGCAGAGGATGCTCTGAGTTACGTAGAAATCATCTGTGTACAACCTGAAACGCTCGGATTTATACTCTTCAGTTTATACTTAATCTGTGAGGTGAGAGTATCCAGGTGGATTTATTCCGTGCTGCAGAATAACAGTTACCATCAACAGTGCTCAAAAAATCTGAGCTGAGAAAATTATTTATCGTAATGTATCCATAGGGATTTGGCTGTCCTTTCTTCAAGTATTTTCAATTCTAAGAGTTTAAAAGGGGAGAAGAATACACTGGAATGAGGCTTAGGGAGGGGCATATTCTATGCTGTGTGGCTCATCATAAGGCAAACAGAAATCAGAAGTTGAGTGGAGTTGCTGGCTTTCAAAGGAATCGAGTATGTAAGCTTCAGGTTCTGTCATAAGAAGATTTCAGGCTGGCAAAAGTAATGCAAATTTTGTCATCATTTGGGATGAATTTTTAAATAGAGGATTTAATCTACAATTCATATAGTATCTCTTAAAGCATGTTTTTCCCTTTGTCGTATTATGCCCTCATTCTTCAGGAAGGATCCAGAAAAATAGGCTGCTTTATAAATTGCATTCCATCCTTGCAACTTGTATTTTTGAAGGGTGAAAATTGACTGTTAAATCTAAATCTAAATCTAAAGGCACCAGTTGTAGTCAAAGATCACGCAACCTTTAACATGGTATGCAAGGATGGAAGTGAATGAAACATGAAGTATGTCAAATCTGAAATAAAACAATTTATATTTAGTATCATACTGTAATACATTTATAGGGAAAAATAGGTCCTTAAGGGAAAAACGTCTTCAAAGAAATTAGTGTTAAGACCTCTGTAACATTCCTACAAGAAGCCACTCAGATCCAACTGTAATGAAGTGAGATTTCTCATTTTGAATAGGTTACCAAGTATTTTGTCGTGCGAGATTAGTGTTGCAGCACGTGTTGGGCAGGTCACTGTAATCCCTGCTCTGGGTTGGGGATGGTTCTTGTCTGAATCCATGTATAAATGTCAACAGCCAAACTCTTGGAGGTCATGATTTTTGAACTTTGAGAGAAAATTTATCAAAGTTAGTTTTTCCTATTTTGGTGTGTTCAACTGAACGAGCAAATTATTTGTTCTGTCTACGCATGTCTAGTTCGGATGCAATTTAGACAACCAAATTTTGGACTCTTTCTTATACATCAAATGGAAAGAGATTGGTCTCTGTGGGGCAAACACATTGACTGACAGTGTTCAGGTTAGTGACCTAAACCGTGCCATGAATCTGGTGTTATATTTAAATAATAAACCCCCTTCCCTTCATGGTTGCTAGGTTTTCCTTTGCACCCTTCCACTTGAAGCAAAGCATTTACTTTTTATTTAACCTTGGTGACATAGGAAGAAAATGGGTCTGTGAGAGGCAAAATCTAGAAACGTGATGTGTCTGTTCCTGCACAAAATATTTTAAGTTTTGGCTATGTTAAGTAGTATTTTTGAGGAGAATAATAGTTATTTTTAAGGAGTTTTGTAAGAGGTAACAACTTGAAGAAAGAAGAGGGAGTTTTACTTAATACTGAGCAATTTGTGCCTATCTTTATATAGATATAAATAATTTGCTATTATTGTCACTTGTGATAATTCCTGAACTCTAAAGCATCTAGTCTTGGCATGATCCTTTGTGGTGAACTGATTCTTCCTTTAAGCTGCAATGACAACAGGTTTCATGTCTCTTAGGGAGGACTTTTGGGGTTTTCAGAAAAAACCCAATCACTTTGTCTCCCACTTACTTCAGTGGAAGGCTGCATCCACTTACCTGGGAGGGGGTGTGGGGGATATTTCCAATGGACTCATGTAACAAGCATCACGGAAAAGTCCCCACTCAGAGCTTGCCTGTGATGCAGTTTATGCCAGGAGATTCAACCATGTCACAGGAAAACGTGGCCTTGATCTGGCACGTTGCTAAAGTCCACAACAAGGTGATGGTAAAGGCTTCAAGAAAGCTTCCCGGGAGCCTCCTGAATTTCCAAGAAGGTCTGATCCCAACCGTGGCTACCGCCAGATGAGCTTCACTGCGTACAGGTTATTTTATCTGGAAGGTCATGGTTTCTGAGAAAGATACATTCAAGGAAACCCCTGTATTTCTGTTGTGTGGGCTATTGCGAACTATTTATGAAATGAGAATTCTTCATGATGAAAAATGTCCCTAGGATTGAAACTCGTATGTATGTTAAAAATGTTTCTCTTCATGAGTGTCTTGTACACGTACGTGGCACAATTTGAGTTTGAAATCGTTTGTAGAGTGGGTCCGTTCTTTCAGCGTTTTGAGAACTTACAAAGAAAAGATGCTTAAATTGCCTTGCTCTCACAATCATTGGTTTCAGCAAAATACTTATTTTCTCTAAGGAACAGTTGTCTTTTCACATATGTATCATGTTGCCATATAACTTTTAAAGGCCAGAAAGAACTCAAAATGAGGAGAAAAGAAAAGGTAGGTAATCTCCTTTGTCCCTATTGTGATGGTAATATTAAATTGAAAGGAGCTAGCAAACAGAACTCCGCAGCTGAAAGAACAATTTGAAAAAGTAACTTTGAAAATTTATTGTTGGGTTGGTTTTTTTTTTCTTCTTTGTAAATGAGTGTTTGTCATTCTGACTGTCCCCTAGGCAATAACTTGAGTTTATTCACAGATGGCAGTTACGATATTGAAACCTTCCTAGTCTTGAGTACAGATGACAACCATTACATTGTCTGATCGCTTCACTCCCCACCCAAGTACTGGACTTTTCCCTTTCGTAAGCTTAAGGATTTCTCCTGAAGCTGTCGAGCGCAACTGTATTATTCTACTTGATATGCTGAATAGAATTGTTTATAGAAATGAATGAAAGGTGAAATACTCTTGGTTTTGATTTATCCATCTGTCAATCAGTTCGCAAGTTTAATGTACCTCCAAAATTCACAGCATTTCTGTTGGTTTGCTTTTCCTTGTAACCGCTTTATTTCCACAGAAATTGATGTTAAATGTACTGAGTTTAATAATTCTTTTATTCTACCTTTTTAGGAAAATATTTTAAATAAGAACAGGAAATAAAAGTGCAGAGGAATTTGGTGATTGGGATTACAGCCTTTTAATGAAGTTTTTTGTGAAAAAAAAAAAAAGCATAGGCCAAACAATGAAGAGTCTTTGAAAATGGTCAGTGCTGACACTTCAAAAGTAGATGTAGTCTTCTAAATTGGGTGATTTAGAGTGTTACAGAGTCATCATAGAATCATAGAATGGCCTAGGCTGGAAGGCACCTTAGAGATCATCTAGTCCAGCCTCCCTGTCATGGGCAGGGACGCCACCTCTCGACTAGACCAGGCAACACATGGGGACCAAGCGGGAATAGGAAAAAAAGAACAGCGTAAGTGTATGTTTATATTGCTTAGCTGTGATCAGAATATTATCAAGTGCTTGATAATATGGGAATAAATACATTCAAGTGCTTGTCAGCCTGAATGCTAACAACCTGTACACAGCATCTTTCTCCAGTTATTCCATTATATTCATTGAGCTTTCTAGATACTAAAATTTCTAAAAGAGGAAAAAGCCCTAGTCATCTCTTCTTTTTTTTTTTTTTTTTTTTTTAAGAATACTACAATTTTGTCATGTAAAACACCTTAAGGTTATGTTAATGCACTTCACTTATGTTTTCTGCTCTCTACTTGTAGGTCTGAGGGCAAGACATGCAGAGGATCTAGGGCTGGGGCAACCAGTGGTTTGAAAGCCCACTTTTCATTTGAAAAGAATGGCTGCAAAAGATTGGTTTACAGACAAGGCACCTTTGCTTCTCAAATTCTTCCGACGTGTGCTATGATTTGGGATTTTTCCCTCCCTGATTTTTTTAAAAGATGTGTACTAGGAATCAATGCGGACAGAAAATATATCCCCCAAAGTTAACGTTTGATTCTGCAACCAGAGCCTGCAGAACTAAGCTAATGCCAGTCTTTACGTTGATTTTGCAACCATGAGCTGGTTTTAGTGGAGCGACCAGCTATGATAAGCAAAAGGAGGCATACAATTGCAACTTGTTCATACGGCCTTGAAGGAGAAGGGCAATGTGCACGTTGTTCAGACCATTCCCGCTCGGTCCCCATGTGTTACCTGGTCTAGTCGAGAGGTGGCGTCCCTGCCCATGACAGGGAGGTTGGATTAAATGATCTCTAAGGTCCCTTCCAACCTAGGCCGTTCTTTGATTCTGTGATTCCCAGCCTGAGGAGATCAGAGAATTGCAAATGTAAATTTTAAGAGTGACTTAAAAATAATTTAAAAATCTACTGTGTTTACACTGGGGCCTTATCTTCCTTTACTTTTGAGAGACGAGCCTAACTTGTTGCCATTGCATAGTCTATGAGGTAGAGAGACATGTACTTCACAAAGCCCAGTAATAAATCTTGCTTGAAGTTATAGCAGCTCATAACTTTCACTCCTATTAACAAGATTTCGATAAGTGCTGGTCCCGATTTGTCTTGCCTGGGATTTTCACCTTGCGGTGCAGTAATGAATGTGTTGCGGGGATGCAGAAAATAGTCCCTGTCCCCTTCCCCCTCTTTGCATGACTGCACCCAGCCACCACTGATGGTTCAGGAACAGGAAATTACAGCTCCTAAATTTGACATTGTAGGCATAACCGAAAGGATTAACTTTTGGGGTTGTAACTGTGAAAATTTCAACTTGGACTTGTATGTTTAAGTTTGGGTAAATATTTTGCAATCTGGGAAGATTTAAAAAAAATCCCAGAGTAAATAGCCAACTTGTAATTGGAAACAACTGGTTGGAGAATTTTGTTATTGTTTTATGTTTAAAATAAGTTAGGTGCTGTAAATTTGTCTTTCTTTTGTCCAATAATAACTCTGCTTACATCGTTTAAGAGTCATTATTGGGTAACTGAAACAGGCTAGTCTGCTTTAGGTAGCCAAACCGTGTGAAGGCTTTAAAAGTTTGCTGGAAAAATATCAGGGTAAATACCAGTGCAAACACACCTGCATTAGTGTTGCTTGTCTGTGAAAATTTGGAATTTTATTATTTTTCTACTGACTACCTCTATGATTCTACCAGAGTGGGTGGGTCAAGCTTTCTGCTTCCTCTTTCTTTTTTCCTGCCCTGAAGATTTTAGCAGGGAATTTGGTAAACTGAGTAGATCCCCCAGTACTTGGTGAAGGGGCTAAGTTTTCTGAAAACTGGGCAGAGATGACTAAGGCTGTGATTCTGTCCCCAGCTGGCTCTGGCACTTGCTAGGTTCTGCTGAGCTGGTTTGGTGTGCTAAGCCAACAAAAACCTAACCTGACCAAAAAACCACAGTTAAATAATCCCAACTAGATTGGGTAGGGCTTCCACAGAATCAGAGCCTCTGCATGTTGCGGAGGGATAGGTCTTGAGCACAAGTATGCATAGTTTTGCCCAGGATCAAGAAAGCTTATGGCTAAAAGGCAAATTAATGATAATAAAGGTGACTTGCGCTGAGTTCCTGATACTAAATGTCCCTTCCAGCCTAGGCCATTCTATGATTCTATGATTCTAAATACCAGTTATGCACAGCAGAGGATCTTTACGTTGAGCATGTGTATGAAAATATACATATCTGTTAAGCAGTTCAGTAAGCTTATCCTTCTGTACCATTGTGGAATCTAGGTTTTAGTTTAAAGTTTAGTTTAAATACGGGTGTTTATTATTTCCTTTTTTTAAAAATATCTTAATGCCAGTGCACTCAAATTTATGCTGAGCTCATGCCATCCTTTTATGTTAACTGAATGGCTTTATTGGGTCAGACTTGAAGTATTGGTTTGTCCAGTATCCTTTTTCTGACAGTAAGTAGTAAATTCTGACCACCAATAATAAATATATAGGGTAGGAAATGGTAAGAAGGAACATTTTATGGTCATTCCATAAGACCCTTCTAAATATCTGCAGCTTAGAGACTTTTTGAGCCAGATGTGACATTCTTGAAGTTAAAAGATTTTCATCGAGCTTGCATTTGTCCAATTACTTTCTGAATCTTTAAATTTGTGGAGCTTGTTCCCCACGAGATGTTGTGGATCACAAAGTTTAACTATATATCATTTGCAAAAAGTACTTGTATGGGTTTTTTTTTTTTAATCTCCCTCTTAATAATGTCAACTGCTGCTCCCTAATGCTTGCATTTGAAGAACAATTGTGCTTTATTTTTCTCTTCCATGTCACCTACAATTCTGCACTCCTCTTTTCTCTCCTGTGTGGTCCGTTTTTCCAGTCTGAGTGATGCAAGTAGCATATTTCTGTTTTTACTCTGTCCTTTTTGACAGAGGAAGCACGATTGCATACATTACTACATCTTTGAGTGCACTGTGGGTTCATACAATAGACTTGTATTTTTGTTTTGGCTCTTAGTTCTTTCTGAACAATTCTGTTTCATTTGCTTTACGATCGCTGTTGCTCTAGTGTTTTCATTGAACTATGTGACTACAGAACTGATCTTTTCTAACAGATGGAGCTCCTTTGCTAGGTGTGTTATTTTGCGTTTACCAATATTGAATTTCTACTATTCTCTTCTGGCACAGTCCCTCCACAGTAAGAGTGTTCTGCAGCTGTTACCATGATGCCTAGGACCTGGGATGAGTTTGGGACTATATTGTACTTGATACTGTGCAAAAAAAAGAAGTGTGCTTTGGATTCCCAGAATGCTTTTAATCCAGGTGCAAGGCAGAAGACAGCAGTTGAATGTAAAGAATCGTGGCAGTGTTGATAAGCAGAGCTGCAATAGTCTTAAGTTTGCATAGACATCCTGAAAGGTGGATAAGAAAGGCTAATAATGAACTATTTTCTTGAGAATTTAGCTCTTCTCTTGAGTTTAAGAAGCAGCATCAAAGGAAACATCAAGTGCTCGCTTGGCAATTTTACAAACAGAGAACGGAGGCTGCCAACTGTTAGCCTGATGGAGGCGGATTTGAGTTTTTGGTGTTAAATATGAGCGGATAGCTAGCATGAGAGTAAGCCAGGAGGTGCAGGGAAGTGAAAACAAGCAATTTATGGTTAGTGTCATGGAGCAAGAATCGTGAGGGAAGCAGAGGAAGGGTGATATGTGAGCCATACAAGTCAGCGTTTGTGTATATTCAGTAGGATAAGCAAGAGGGAGTTAAGCAGGATAAGTTGTATGTGTTCTTCTGTTTGTCTGCTCTGGTTTGGTATCTACTAAGGATAACAGGAGCGTTGCAGCTGTCATTTCCACACAGTAAATTGGGTCAGGAGTGAGTGGAGAATGAGTTGAGTCGCCAGCCTGACAGGCTGCACTGTACAGAGGAACACCAGATAATTCCCTTCCAAGACCCAGCTAGGCACTGAAATGCTGGGAAAGCTCTTAAGAGATCATCTCTGGTTAAGAACTCCACTTAAGATACGTTCTACCCTTGAAGACCTCACTTGACTTAATACTGCCAAAATAATAGATTTTTTTAAAAGTATGCATTTTTGTTAGTTTACTATCTGGCATCCTAAAACCAAGTAAAATTACATTTTTGTGTACTCTTCTAGTTCTAGGTCAAATGATAAGTTCTGTGA
Source organism: Apaloderma vittatum (assembly GCF_000703405.1). Lineage (NCBI taxonomy): Eukaryota > Metazoa > Chordata > Aves > Trogoniformes > Trogonidae > Apaloderma > Apaloderma vittatum. The sequence goes on from NW_009699611.1 coordinate 21,274, forward strand.
CAAGACAGCATGACACTTTGAGTATGACAGAAGTCCTGATGCGGCAGCAGAGGCTGGGAATATTAATGGCCAAATCTAGGTGAGTGATTTTTTCATTCTGCCAGTTCCCTAGATGTTTCATTTCTTCCTCTTAGCTTCAGTTCACATCTCTTCTTTGATGCAGCATTGCAGTTGTTTTCCAAAATACTAATATTAGAATATATTGGTGACAAAATAACGAGCTTGTGTGATTATTCATTACATACTCTTTCCTTGTTGTTCTTGAGATATAATGGCTATAATTCATACATGTTCATATACTACTTGCAACTCTAGTGATTTCTCCCAAACTACTTTGTAGTTAAGAGTTTTATTTTTCTACTGTTTTTTAAAGTTTGCAGGCACCTGCCTCCAGCAAATTTAACCAGTTATTTTATGCCGAATGCAAAGAAAGTAACGATACTCTAACAACATTCTGCTTCCACTTTGTCAAAATGTTTGGAGAGGTCTGAGGCTGGGCTTCGTTACGTGGAAGCACCTGCACCTGAAGGTTGCAAGAAGAATCTGCAGCTATGACTGGTGACCAGAGCCTTAAAACCTTTGCTGCAAATTTATATATTCATTCTTAATCTGCATTGCAGCTATTGCCATCTGTTGCTCTCTTTAGCAGTGAGTTCTCCAGATAAATAGGGTAGCATCAGTAATCTAGCAGGAATAACATCTGAACATGACTGTAGTGAGGCATTGTGGGAGGCCAGGGTAGGAAATCAGTAATAGATTTTATTAATTTGAATCTTCTTTTCTAATTCATAGAATTCATAAACAAAAAAAATAGTTAAAATAGCAATGGGATGTATGTGTGAAAATTATTAAAAGTACTCTGTAATTGAGAGGGTGATCAAACCCATTAATAAAATTCAGGGCTTCACTATGCAAAAAAACCAACCAGTTGTGTGCAGCATAGCTTCTCTCTGCAACAGTAGAAGCAAACAACCAACCTCCCAGTTTCATGTTGAGTTCGGAAAAAAGCTCCATCAAATTAATGCATCTTTTCATATTATGGCCAGAAATGACATTAGAGAATCTGTGATTTTGGCTGCGTGTCTGGCCTCATTCTTATCGGATTATTCCAAGCCATGTTGTTACTCTTTCTGTTAAGTTTTCTGTTTCATCCCTGCAGAGATTTGACGGCAGATTTATACAGTCTTTAGGGTAGCAGTATCTCTTGAGTGGCTTTTTTGGTCAAGAAGAGGAGAAGAGTTAGCCTGCACTTCATTGTATTCCTTTCACCTTATTTCTCAGCAGACTTAAAGTGCTACTTGTATGCTACTGCTGCATGCTAATACAAATGCCTGTCTAGAAAGCGAGTCCCAGTTTTCTTAAGGTGACATCAGATTTTCTTCCCCTTAGTCAGGAAAAGTATTAAAGAATTCTGTCTTCCTCCTTCTTCATTCCCAATGTCATATCTTGTTGACTTACTAGCTCTCTCCCAGGATTTTGCCCCACTTTTCATTTGTGTAGTGGAAATTTTAGTTCTTATCCAACATAAAGATGATGTAAAGGAATTTTCTTTTGTCTTTCTTGTATTTAAGGAAGGCGAGACTTACCCCTCTCTGCAAGGCGGTAGAGGGAGGAGAAGCAAGTTGTGAGACTTGGTTCCATGAACGTTTTATCATACTCTTTTGTGGAATTTTTACCATACATACAGAAATGTTTAAATGAAAATATCAAAAATAGACAATATTTATTTTTGGCTTCCTTAATTTAGCCATGCTGTTCCACAGTAGTTGAGTATTTTGCTATTTTATAATACAATTTAACCCAGAACTTAACAGAGATAAACCCCCAAATTTTAAATGTGGATTTTATTTTTTTTTTTCCCTCCCCTTGACTTCAGTTACATAGTTTTACGGACGTTGCTATATGGGAAGTATTTAGAAGTGGAAGCGCGGAGCTTCGCTCTGCTGCTGCCAGCACGAGGGCTGCCTCCAGGCCTGGAACGCCTCCACCCTCTGTCTCAATCCAGCCCTGGAGCTGCCCAAGCCACGGCAACCTCTCAGGGTTGCTGTGTAGGCTCTTCGTAGTGCCTGTACCTGGTAACCTCCTTCAGCCTAGGACTTGTATGGGCAGCCTGAGCTGCAGAGCGCTCCTTCAGAGGGAACCGGACACCAGGTAGTTGCTTCATGTAAAGGCCCTGATTTAGGAGGTGGGAATCGCACCCAGTAAGTTGTCGGGTTTTGTTTTCCTCCAAGTGGCTGCCATGGGAATTAAGGTGACAAATCAAATGGGTCTGTTTGGTAGTAACCTCAAGCTGAGTGATTGGTAGGACTTCAACAGCTCAGTGTTGCCACTCCTTAATGCTAACTCTAACTTAACTATTTAATAATATTTGTAATACTTATGTTGATTATTTTTTTTTTTTACTACTTATGACAGCAAAATTGATCATGAAAATTTGTAATTTCAGGGAGCAATTTGTGCTGGGATGTTTTGTTGATGATTATTTCTACTTCAACTAAATGAAATTATCTTTCTTTTTTTGTTCCTTAAGAGATCACATGGTCTTCTAAAGAAGTCATGGGTAGCTGTTGTAGCTGTCCAGATAAAGAAACTGTCCCAGATAACCATCGAAACAAGTTTAAGGTAAGCAACTGATGTGATATGCTGTAAATTATTTTGTTGCTTTCTTGCAAAGTAGCTCGGTGATGGAAATAATTTAAATGAAAATAGGGTGAGAACTGCTGAACGGTTAAAACATTGCAGAGTTGCAGATGCCCATGACTACAGGTTTCTCTTGCCCGTTTGAAGAATACTCTCTTACCAGAAGTGACAAGAATTCTCTAGAGAGGATGAGCTTTTTTATGACATTTTCAGCCTTCAGGAGGAAGAAGCTCTGTGCTTTTGGTAAATCTCCATTTGAGCTGGTAGGGCCCCAATAAGTGGTGTTGCCTCTGGGAGGTCATGAAAGTTAGTAAGGGAGTCGATAAGGGAAAGGCCATTGGAGAAGTGTAGTTATGAACCTGGAGGTGGGGTCAGCAATGGAATATGTTAGGACCGGTGATTTTTACTTGAAGATCGCTACTGATTATAGCAATTCGAGAACTTTTGTCCTTTACTCAAAGAAACTTTATAAATAAACATGTCTCTTTAAAAAAAACCCTGGAATTTGTAAGCTTGTGAACACTTGTTCATGTGCTTAACACGCTTAACGTGAAGCTGCTGAAGTCAGTGACTTTAAGTAAACATACCTTTGCATAGTCACACAAGTCAGATTTGCTTCTGTGCTCCAGACTGTCTCTGTGAGTTGGCAAAGGAATGCAATGCTTCCATAGTGAAAAAATGATTCATGCGTTGCCCTAGGGCAACACTGAAATGAGCTTTAAAGCCATGGGAATTTCTGGAAATGTTGAATATTATCAGTACAAAAAGTTGAAGGATAATTTTTTTTTTTCTGTTTTCTTGCTTTTTCTGTGTGTCGGGGGGTAGGGCTGGGATGGCCACTAAATTACG
>NW_009699611.1:24973-44193 GCF_000703405.1 Apaloderma vittatum
CCACTGATGCTGCAGAGCAGGAGGCACTGGGGAAGCCCCAGGCTCAGCGGCGGCGGGAGCTGGATACAGGGAGCTGGATTGAAGAAGTCAGGATCCGGATCAAAAACAGGAGGTCAGATGGAGTCCTCCCTGGACACCGGCCATTGCAGAAAAGGGCCGAAACTCTCGTGATCACTCAATTTATACTAAATATGACGTATATGGGATGGAATACTCTCGTTGGTCACCTGTCCTGTCTATTACCCCCCATGGAGGTGCAACCTTTTACTTCCTTGTGGCCCCTCTCACTACCCGGCACCCCCAGCGTGGCACACAAGAGCCAGCAGTGGCCTTGGTCACTGTAGGAATAAGTATCAGCAAGAGCCTTTCTGCATCCCAGTCCCAGGCAGTAACTGCAAACATCAGGTGTTATCACTGCCAGTAGCACACACTGTCTGCAAAAACATGCTGCTGACTTCAGAACGTGCAGCCTTTTAGAAGAGACTAAACTGAAAAGTAAAAAATCACTAAACAGAACTGGGGTTTTTAGCTCAAACCAGGACACTGTGTTTGACATCATTTTGTGTAACTAGTTCCTATTTTTCTCTTCATAGAATTTCTCTATTGTTTGTGTGGGTCGCTGATTTAGCAGCAGGGGGTAGAAGATGAAAGAATGTAATTTGCAAAATGAAGACAGTTGGCATAAGCCTCAGTAGCAGATGAAACTATTCCCAATTCTTTTCAGTTGACTAGATTTCAAGTTGAAAATGTCTGTTTAAGGAGTAACGTTAATTGATACCATAGGGAGAGTTTTTTGGTGGCTTTTTTATTAAGAAAGAATCCCATGAAAAGCAGCATTGTGAGATAGACTACATGTGGAGGCAAATATACATTTTCCTAATTCCATAAAGGATGCAGATGACCTCAAACTGGTTAGAAAACAGAAAGAATGAGAGTTTAAGCTTTAGAAGCGTTTTCATGCAAGATAACCATAGGGTATTTGAATTATTTGTTGACTTAAAAAAGACAGAAAAAACCCAATCTAAACCAGTCGGGTGATTCAGCACAGTGCAAGGCTATACAGGTATGTGAAGGAAGCTTTATCTTGGAGCCCCTTATCCTTTTTCACTCCTTTTCCCAACTGTAATTGGGTTTATATGACAAAGCAAATATTTATTTATTCTTTTAAGAAACAGGGCTCTGAAAAATTCCATTATCTGAGGTATGCCTTATCCATGTGGAAATACTAGAATCTGTACATAAAACCAGTTAAAAAAAAGTTAACTTATGAATCTCTTTTATATCAGATTTTACAATAATGTTGTACAGTCTCATTCATATTGCTTTAAAATATGTATTATTTTAATTCTGGGTTGGAGGAGAAAAGGAACTGGTTTTGTGAGGTGTTTTTTATTTTTTAAAACTTTTACCTTCAGGATCATGCTGAATATGACAGAGCAGATAAAGTGCATCAGTGAAACATTATTAGTAGTGCTATTGATGCTCAAAAGAGTGCTTACCTAATGCTATTTAACTTCCTTTTTATAGGTTATTAATGTGGATGATGATGGTAATGAGCTGGGTTCTGGCATAATGGAACTTACAGATACAGAACTAATTTTGTACACCCGTAAAAGGGACTCTGTAAAATGGCACTACCTCTGTCTCCGTCGCTATGGCTATGACTCAAATCTTTTCTCTTTTGAAAGCGGCCGAAGGTGTCAAACTGGACAAGGTATGTAGACTTTTTGTGTACAAAGCTTTTTGGAAATTTATTTGATGTTGGAAGACAATTTTGTTTAAAAAAGTCTATCTGCCTGTCCTTTGGCAGGGGTTGTAAAGGTTGTAGTTTTCTATGTGAATGTGGTTTCTGGGAAAAAGTTCTCTTATGAAGAATGGTCTGATCGTAAAATGAGGATTTGAGTTGCATGTAGATTTTTGGCATTGTAGGTCTGGAGCACTTGACGCTTATATGCATGGATACCTCTGGCCAGCTTATGAGGTGGTTTTGACAGGGAAATTCTCCTCCCTCAGAGGTGGGGTTTACTTTCAGGGAGTAGTGAAATGTGGAACTGTGGAGGCATCTCCTCGGAATTCAAAGAATTCTTTATTTTTAGATTTTAAAAGACTGGAGCGCTGGAATGAACTGAATATCCCTACTCTATTAGTGTTTTCACTAACACGCTTGCGTTTCATCCTCTTCCTAAAACAAATACCACTTTCATTTGTATCAGTGACATCATTTTTGTATGAAGTGTGTAAACTCCGACTATGCTCAGTTATTTTCTGTGTGGCTTTAATTGGAAAACGATGGTTACCTTCCCAAGATCATGCCTGCCTTGGCCAAGGCTGACTCCCAGTGAGAAGATGTAGGCTTTTCTCTCTCTTTGCTGCAGCAGTCCCAGAGAGTACATGTTGTGGTTGAGGTCTCACGCTTGTTTTGCATCTTCCTGCTGTGTTGTAGCTGTGGGTTCTTGGAATTCTTACGTATTCATATGTTGTGGAATTAAGCTGCAATTTGATTTTCTTAGAGATCTTTAGCATTTCCTAGTGTTTTTATCAATAATGCTATTTAGCAACTGCAATTTAAACTTATTTTTAAAAAAACTTTAATTGTAAAAAATCATCAAGATGAAAAGACTTGGTCATAAACAAAGCTGGACAATTTGCATTGTCCAAGCAGAAGTAAAGGCAGACAGGGTGGGGTTTTAGTTTTTTTTTTTTTTTTTTGGTTGGGTTGGGTTTTTTTTGTTTTTGTTTTTAATAAGAGTATAGAAGGCATTCTCCATTCACCTTTTAATGAGAAATGGAGATTTTTCAAGTGTTACAGTATACCCCACACTAAATTAAATTTTAAGACTTACAAGAAGAAAGTAATAAACTTTATTTTGAAGAAAATCACTTTAATTGATTTTGTAGGTTTAATTTACTACATTTTCTAAACATTGAGAATTCAATTGAAAATACTATTTACAAGGTTCTTTTCCATGGCCTGTTAGCAAGTCTGCAAAATTTTCCATTGAGTCTGACATCTCCGATTCCCTCCTCCTTTTTTTTTTTTATCTTTAAATAGAGACGATTAAGCAGGCTGTGTAAGCAGCAACCCTTTCCTCCCTCTTTTGTTTCTTGCCTTCCTTACGTAATATTAAAATACTGTGAATATTGAGAAAAGAGAAATCTGGCAGAAAATGTTCTCTCTGCTGCCTTTTTGCAATGGAGCATTGTTCCTGAGACCTACACTGGGTTTTGTGGGCACAGTTGCAAAACTTCATCTTCACTTGGTGAGATGACCGAGAAGTTTTTCATTTGAGAAAAACTGAATACTGCCCAGCAATTTTTACTTGATTGCATTGATCAGTATTCTTTCTTGTGTTTTCCATTTAATCTCATATTGTATCTATTGATAAGTTGTCAGAATGCACTGATGGCAAAACCTTGAGGTTAAAAAAAATAGAAGACATGTTTTGGAAGCATGGCTAATAGATGAATAATTCAAGATAGAAAAATTGGAGGAGCCGGTATGTTGCCCTGTGGTGTAAGTGACAGATCACATGGTATTTAATGTGAATGTATTTAATAAAAATCAAGGTTTCGTCAAGTTGTTTTTGCTCACATTTTCAGTGCCAATTTGGTTCATCTTGTATTTTAAGGAATCAGCAATTCAGAAACCCTTTTTTTAAACAAAGGGATAAAGGCAACTGAATTTCTCAGAAACATACTGGGAGCTTTCTAACGCTTGTGAATGTAGGGGGTTTTATTTATTTATTTCTTGTCCAGTAAGATTTAGGTATCCAGTGTGAATTTTCAGAAATATGCAAAAAATTAAACATGGAGTGTTGTATTTGAGCTACCTTGGGGAAATGCAGTAGAAGCAGCTCTACAGCTGCTGTGTTGCAAGCATGAAGCTTATTCACCGCGCCAGCTGACTGCTAGTTGTTGAGCATCATTCCTCTTAACCCGTTTGATATATTCCCAGCCGGGTTTTGGTGAACTTCTGTCACGTGGAACTTTTCTGGTAGGTCGGACCTGTCAGAGTTCTACGTCCTTAACGAATATATGATGATAGTTATTTGCAGCATATTGACATAATTGCACTTGGAGAACTAGCTGTGTAGGTAGGCAGTTTTTAGTAGAGAGTGTTTTAAGATTGTAATACTCACTTTGAAAAATGAGCACCTGCACTCACTTTTAACAAGCATGTCAACTTTAACTTCATGCTTTCAATGGAAGAATAATCCAAAGCTGCGACTTTGCTGGTGAGGGTAAGTTGGGGCGCTCCCTGCTGTTTAAAGGCAAAGTGGCACAATACACACACAAAATACACAGTATTGCTGCTGACTTTGTGTTCCGTGTCTATCCTCTAGCCTAAAGCAATTGGCTTGTTACTGTCCGTTTCACACAGTTTGTCTTACGAGCTTTTCATTTTAATCTTCTTAAAGAAACCAAACTTTTACCCAGTGTTTAAATCCTTCTTTCCTGTTGTGCAGGTATCTTATTTTTATGGTAACTCAGTAGAAATCTGGTTTAAAAAATATGACCTTGTAGCACCACAGTAGTTTCATTTAGTGTTTTTGTTTTGTTTTAAATTATATAACAGGTACACTTCTTATCAGCTTAAAAAAAAATTGTCCTGTTTTGTGTTTGTTTTTTGGTTTGTTATTTTTTATTTTATTTTTCTTACCTCTCATTTAGCACTCAAAACTTAGTTTTGCTTTTAACTGAATCAGTTTTCTGTTATAATTTAACTTGAGTGCATGGGAATCTTTTTCTTCTATTAGATAAACACTTCAAAAGTTCTCACAGTAATTGTAGGTGGCAATAAAATTTTCTTAACATCTGCTTCTTTAACAGGTATTCATTATGTGGATTCCAGTTGTATTTTTTTGAAAGTATGCATTGTAAGGCTTGCTTCTCACGTTAAAGGATTTCGATTTTTTTCTTGCATATTTATAGGAATCTTTGCCTTTAAATGTGCCCGTGCAGAAGAGCTATTTAATATGTTGCAAGAGATAATGCAGAATAATAGCATAAATGTGGTAGAAGAACCAGTAGTAGAAAGGAATAATCATCAAACTGAGTTAGAAGCTCCAAGAACCCCTCGAACACCTACCAGTAAGTATGGTTATGCTGTCAGGTGACATACCTGAATGTAATGTGGTACTTTGATGAAAATAGCATTTAATTTGCATTAAATTCTTAAGCAATTAAAAAGGAAACTAATTTAAAACTAAGATACTAGTTAGCAGTACTGCATGCTCTTGAGGTGCTTGCTGAGGATTCTCTTTCAAGAATCTTGAGAGCAAAACTGCCATAGTCAAGTTCTTCAGCTTTAAGAAATAAGTTCTGGGAGTTTAGCTGTTGCATAAGAACACTATGCACTTACGAATACATCTGTTGAATTCCTTTTTAATATATGACCATATTTTCCTTGAAGCATTTCTGAGAAATTTTAATGTTGGGCAATGTTCCAGCCTTCTTATTAGGGAAAAAAGGAAGGTAATAACACATCTACAGTAGGCTTGAGATATTTATTTTGCTCTGAGTAGATAGATGGGTAGAGCGAAGTCCCTTCAAAGATACTAGAATATTTTAGGTAATCTCAGGCAAATGGCTTGATGTTTGAAACTAGGAATTCCAGGTTATTTCAGAGAAATGGAAGCTTAAGTAAATAAGCCCGTTTGTTAGGGAGGCACGTTGTTAATGGTACAAAGAGAAGTTGGATCGGGAGTTTACTGGGAGGACTGCAGTGTGTACTACACCTAGAATTCAGTGTTTCGTTTCTATGATTCTAAGTACTGGCATGCTCTACTCTGTAGTGTGCTTTCACTTTCCTTCCCCCCAGCAAAACTGAGTCCTGTGAATATTTAATACTGTTTTACATATTTTAATGTCTCTTTCTAAAATTGAAAATGAAAATACAAAGCATCTTACTCTTATACAGTAAAATGTTCTCTTTTAATATGGTTTTGCTTGTTTTCTGATTGAATCAGCTCCAGGGTTCAATGCACAAAGCTTACCTAACGGCTATCCCAGATACCCATCTTTTGGAGATGCTTCATCCCATCCTTCCAGCAGACATCCTTCCGTCGGAAGTGCACGCCTCCCCTCTGTCGGTGAAGAATCAACACATCCTTTACTTGTAGCAGAGGAGCAAGTGGGTATTTCCCCCCTCTCATATAACTTAGGTTCTACGTGAATTAGGATTATTCTAATGCTTGTTCTGTAGACTTTCATGTGTGTTTTCCAGTATCAGGTGTAATGTATTTCTACCATATGTTAGATATCTCAAAAAAGTGTTTGCTCTGTTTCTTTCACATGATACTTTGTAGGACAGCTTGCTGAGGAAAAGTAACTATTTTAAGTTGCTCTACACAGTTACATACAGAGATATACAAAGTATGTGTTTCCATGCAGTCTTTCCAGAAATTTCAGTAACTATTTTTAAACACGGAAGCTGTACTTTATAATGAGAGATGCTAGTCAAAAAGCTTCTTTAAGTGTGGGTCTCCTGTTTGCCGAATAGAAATCTCGGGGTAATTTAAGTTAGAAAGGACCTCTAGAGTCCTCTTAAGTCAAATTTTAAAGTTAGGGGTGGCTGGGCAGAGCCTTGTCCTGTCATGCTTTGAATATTTCCAACAAGGGCATTCCACAGGGTTTCTGAGCCGTGTGTTCCAGCATTTCACCACCTTTGCTTTGAAGGCATTTCTCCCTAATATGTAATCTGATTTTTTCCTGTTACAGCTAGTATCCATTGCCGCGTTGCCGCTTAGCCTTTTGCTGAACGTCTCCAGAAAGTGTTTGGCTCTGTCTTTTCTTTATCTGTTAGGTAGTTGAAAATAGCTATTAGGTGCTTTCCTGGCCTTCTCTTAAGACTGAGAAAGGATGGCTCTCTCAGCTTTTCCTTGTATGTCACATGCTCCAGTCCCTCTAATCATGGTCCTCCACTGGACTTGCTCTAGTATGACAATGTCTGTCTTGTACTGGGGAGCCCAGATTCAGTCTCACAAGTGCTGATTTGACAGTAATAATCACTTTCCTTAACCTACTGGTTGTGCTTTTGCCATGCACATTTGGTTTTCATTGCTGCAGGGGCACACTGCTGACTCACATTTGGCTTACCACCCGCCTAGAGCCCTGGTGATTTTCTCCAAGGCTGTTTTCAAGTGCCTGGCCTGTACTGTTGATGGTGTTCTGTACCAGGCACTGGACTTTGCATTTGCTGTTGCTGAATTTCGTAAGGTTTCTATGACATCAGTTCTTCAGGCTGCTGAGAACTCTGACAATCTGGGATAGACTGAAAATTTCAGAGAGTGTGTTCAGTCTCATCATTCAGGTTGATGATGAAAATGTGAGTCAAGTGTAATAAAACGTAATGTGGGTTAGAAAGGCTGTCGTGTGTGACAAGAAACAGTGTTGGAAACCGGAGAAGGTAACGAGAGCAAAGTGCGGTGAAGTGTCTTGTGGGAAAGGATTTGTTAGGAGCCCCCACAGGAGAGTTGAAGTGTTGTTGATGGAGTTATCGAAGAGTAAAGAGTTTAAAAGAATCAGTGTAGGAGTCAAGTGAGCTGTAAATAACACTTCAGCTTGTAGAGCTTGACAGAAGTTGGGAGGGCTAGATGACTGCTGCTGTAAAATACTACTTTTGCTGCTTGGGTATCCAGACACAGATTTATCATTTAGAGAAGGATTCTGTTACTCCAGTCTTTCCCTTTATCCACTGTGGGAACTTGGAGGGATAACCTAGTGGTGTATTCGTGCCTTTCTTAGCGGCATCTGGTGCCAACTCCTGCTCCTTTTTAAATTCTGACTGGTACAATTCATATGGAGTTAAATGTTTTTATTCAGTTTCTGGTATTAGGAGGCTGCTGGCTCTTTAAGAAAGAATGGACTGTTATTCCGGTAGAGCCAACCTCTCTTCTCATTGCTCAGTAGTACATGAGGCGAGATTCTGGTATTTCTCTAATTATCTTCATTTTTTGTTTGTTGGTTGGTTTATTTAAATTTTTAAATGGACGGTATATCTCCTTTGTACAACTCTTAAACAGCTGTTATCACGGAGATTTGTTTTTCAGGTATTTTGATGAGAAAAATACGGAGTTAAGGGAAGAAATTTGAGGTGGGAAAAAAATTGCAAATAGCATTTGAATTTCCTTTCTTTTTTCCTTCCCCTTTTAGGTGCACACTTATGTCAACACTACTGGGGTACAACAGGAGGAAAGAAAAAATCGTTCAAGTGTGCATGCACCACTGGAATCAAAGCTATCAAACACTGAAACAAGTAAAGTGAAAGAAGATCAGATGTGTACTGAGGACAGAGATGCTCAGGTTCTCCTGGAGCCTGAAGGAGTCAAGTTTGTTTTAGGACCAACACCTGTTCAAAGGCAGTTGATGGAAAGAGAGAAACTGGAGCAACTTGGGAGAGACCAAGTTAGCGGCAGCAGCACAAATAACACTGAATGGGACACTGGGTACGACAGTGATGAACGTAGAGAAACACCATCCGGTAATAAATTGGTGTACGAAAATATAAATAGGTTATCAATCCCTAGTGCCTCAGGGGTCAGGAGAGGTCGTTTGACATCAACGAGTACCTCAGACACCCAGAACATTAACAACTCTGCTCAGAGGAGAACTGCGCTGTTGAACTATGAGAACTTGCCATCCTTGCCTCCTGTTTGGGAAGCCCGCAAGCTGAGTAGAGATGAAGATGACAGTTTAGGACCAAAGACCCCATCTCTGAATGGCTACCACAGTAACCTAGATCCAATGCATAATTACGTCAATACAGAGAATGTAACAGTACCAGCAAGTGCTCATAAAGTAGAATTTACACGACGTCGGGACTGTACCCCAACAGTCTTTAACTTTGACATTAGGCGTCCAAGTTTAGAACACAGGCAGCTCAACTATATTCAGGTTGACTTGGAAGGTGGTAGTGACTCTGACAACCCTCAGACTCCAAAAACCCCCACCACTCCACTTCCGCAGACTCCAACCAGGCGCACAGAGCTGTATGCTGTGATAGACATTGAAAGAACTGCTGCTATGTCAAGCTTGCAAAAAGCACTGCCCCGAGATGATGGTACTTCTAGGAAAACTAGACATAACAGTACTGACCTGCCTATGTGAGCCTGGGAGCATTAAATCATTTGCACCTTTTGTGAAGTTTATAAAATTGAAGATGCAAGTACTTTGCATTTCTTAACACTAACGCCTTTTATAGACTAATAGAACTTTTTCTGCATACTTCAATGTACTTGTCTAACTAAAGGGAATTAATGTAGAGCAAATATTCATTTAGGCAACACTATTTCAATCTACAGTAGTAGGAATTACTGCATAGCAGCATCACCACCTTTCACAGTGCCTCTTTAAATTGATTAGGGTCTGAGTGACATGCCAGTTTTGAATTTATAAATATTCTGGTCTGGTGCCTATACTCTTTAGTGGCATTTATAACACTTTCTTTGAAGCCTCTTGATATGTGTGTTATTAGCAGGTAAACCTAATCTTTCAAGATATGTGTCTTTACGTTCATTCCTCATTCAAGTGGCTTCTCCAGAATGAAATGTATGTAAGCATTAATTCACTCAGTTTGACATACACGAGATATATTGGTTCATCTCAAGGGATATAAGCACCACACCTTTTTGTCTGTGGGGTTTGTGGTTTGGTTTTTTTTGTTGTTGTTTCCTTGGGGTTTTTTTAAGACCACATGGGCAAGAAGGCCTCTAATTCCCAATAGTTTTCTTAACTTGTGTGATATTTGAGAGGTCACGTCAAAGTTTGTTGATCAGAGCTATAAACACATCTAAATTCAGCCTTAAGCTCCTTCCACCAGAAGAAAATTCCGAGTGGCATATCAGGTTCCCTGTGAAATCTGATAGAATTTTAATCTCATTAGAATTGTGGAGTTTTTCTGTGAAAGAATTCACAGGTTGGCTGTATGAATTAAGGCTCTCTTATAATTTCTTAGTTCAGTGTGCCTTCCTTCCTTTGCATTTGTTTATTTCTTCTTCATGTGTTCCATAATGTCTTGTTTTAAAAGTCAAATTGTTGTACATAGCTTTAATTATTGTTCAGGGTCTTTTATGTGTTTGTCTTACTCTTCGCATTTGACAAAGAAAGATTCTTGAAGGTCAAATGGTTGTCTTTGTCCAGTGTTCTACTTTTTTATGCCTGACAGAAATACCCCAGCTCTCCAGCAGTATGCATTATTGCACAACTGGAAAGGTTTATTATGCAGTTACGGTCTTCCTCTAAAGCGTCAGACACAGGTTACACGGGAGGCAGGGTACTGGACTTGATAGTTCTTTTATAGAAAATTGTACATTCTAGCCATGTGCATCCATAGTTGATAGTATACTTTAATTTAGAAAGATATGTAGTAAATTATCTGAAGGTAGTATTATCTATGAGGATACTTCTTTTCCTTTTGCATTTGGTGAACTTGGTTACAATGATAGCTGCTCAGTGTTACAGGTACATTCAGGTAGAACGCTGTTGGTTGAATATGCCAGATGAACCCTTAGCAGAAGTTTTTTTGGGGTTTTTTAATACTCGGAATAATTTTAGAATTCTGGCGCTATTGCAGGTGCGTCTAGGTACTAGCAGCAGAAGAGGTTACTCTTGAGCCTGTCATTGCAGAGGAAATGACACTTAGGTGAACTGGTGTGATGTAAAATAACCCTTGAACTGTGAGTGAGGAAAAACGTGCAAGAAAAGCCATTTGGAGATCTGAAAAGAATTAAGGGTCTTCATGCAATATTCGAATTGAAGTTTTATAAAAATCAAACTACAATTATTTTCAGTCTTTTAAATTGTATTCCTGTCCCTTTGTTAACTTTTTCTTTTGTCTTCTCTCCGTTTAGTAGTGGCAGCAGTAGTATCAACTGAAACATGTGTGTCTTGCCACACCATTAAGGGATATCTGGCAACTGCTTCGCTCTGACTTTCCTTATTCTTTACAGACTGTGTGGTACTGAAATACCAGATGCACAAAGAAAACGATTTGCAGAAGTAAAAGATGGAAGTCATTGAGACTATTATGAGGAACTTAACTGAGATTAGGAAAAAAACCTCATTAATGATTTCACGGTCAACCTATGCATACTCTTGTGCTAGACTCATTGGCTAGTGAGGAGACCTTGCTACTCAAGAAGGTAATGACTGCCTAGAGCTACACATTTGGTAGGTCTGCAGTGTTAGTGCTCCTTCACATCTTTGCTGTTGCCTCACCTTATGCTATGGACCAGTCTTGGTCTGTACTGAAGAGAAATTACCAGGTATTGCCAAATAGTTGCTGGATTAATGGTACTGGTGTGATTCTTGTTCTCAGCCTATAGCTCACTTAAATTGGTTCTCTGAGGCAAAAGTGTTTGATGTAGCTAGCTGCCTAGAAATATTTGGTCCTTATCTGCGTAGTATGGGTGTTTCAGAGATACTAATTAATGGGACCCTTAAAACACACCTGTGAGGCAGGGAAGTAATTTGTTGAATTGACAAATGGGGAAAGAGATGCTGCAGGGAGATCCTAAGTGTCCGTCTGAAATTGCACCAACCGGCCATATTCTTCCTTAGTTCCGCTGTACTGTCCTAGGTGTTTATTCTGAATAGTCTCGGATGCAAGGGATCATCTGAGTAATTGTTTTTATGTTGTTGCAAGTTTCACAATACTCTATAGGGTGTGCTTTCTTAGCTCTGATCCCCAGAATTGAGAATGTACAGAAATTTCAACTTTCACTAGCCTTAATTATAGTAACAAATCCGATGACTTATTTTCCAGGACTGTTTTTTTACCCTCTTATATTTTACAGGTGGGATAATGCTTTCTCGTTTTGTGTACACTGCAAACATACTGGGTAGTCTCTGTTACCTGTACTACTCATCTTTAGCATTCCTTGTTTTCTGCCCCTTGAAGTAGATGTAGTTGCAATGCACTTTACCCTTTGAGACTCGGTAAATATTTTTTCAGTTAAGTCTCTTTTAAAGGCTGTGATGGTAGGTTTAGGGACTGTAATCTAGGATTCAGTTTCTGGCTGAAATGTCTCCACAGTATTTAGATGGTATTTATTTTGGGCTCACAAGTGTATAGACTGAGAAACTACAAATATGTAACTGTTCTCTTTAGTAACTAAGACATGGTAAGTTTACATGAACTAGGTCATGCAAAAATTACAGCATCTCCATCAGTTCTACTTTTTCGTCCATAACATGCCTCTGGCTGCTACCTTTGAAGTACATTTGACAAGGGAAAGCCTTTAACTGTAGCTATTCCTTTTATGCAATGATTTGGGAAAGACATATATATTAGTCTATCTTTTAAAAAAGGAAACTGAGTTGATAAAAAAGATGAAATGGTGACCAAAAGTACATAATAAATATTGTACTAGAAATACAGTTAGTGAGAATTTAATCCATTGGTTGTATCAGGAAATTTTTTTTTTCTGAAGTTGATGTCAAGAGGAGGACCAATTTTTAAAAATTTTGTGGTGTTTCTTGGTGACTCCATAAAACAATATAAAAAAGACCATTCTGAAAACCTTAACTTTCATAAGAACATTTTTTGCTTCCCCCAGTAAGTACATTTTGGATATAGAATCATAGAATCACAGAATGGCCTAGGCTGGAAGGGACCTTAGAGATCATCTAGTCCAACCTCCCTGTCATGGGCGGGGACGCCACCTCTCGACTAGACCAGGCAACACATGGGGCCGGGGCTTGAATGTAATGCTGTGTGTCGAAGCACTATTCCTGTTCCTGTTAAAGTTTACAGAACTTGCATTCAGACAGACATTTCATATCATAAACTGCTTAATTTCCCCGCCCTCCCCAGATGTTTGGATATTTGTGTGTGTGTGTTTACACCACTGACTAGGGGTGTGAAAAGGGCTGCAGAGAGGTGTAAACTGTACAAAACCTAAACCAACGTCAAAACAGGGCAGCTCTTCTGCAGGTGACAGACCAGTGGTTGATTTCGCTGGCTTTACAACAGGGTGTATTGGCTCAGAAGCTGATTGTCCTTGGTTTTGTTCTGTATTTAACCACTGTTCTATGAGACAGAGTCAGGAGAGAGCAGGTTGGCTTTGTTCACTGTTGGTGACGTAAAAATGCAAGTTCTGATTGTTAGTTTCTATTTCGAGCATATAATGACGTATCTGGTTTGGACCTCTATTTCTAAGCGGTGTTCTCCTCTTCATGTAAGGTGGGATCAATGGTGAAATTCCATTTCTGCACTGTATTAATTTATTTAATGGCTGCAAATAAGATGAAATTGATTTAGTAGGAACTAATAGTGGACTTAAATCTGAATTTCTCCTGTTTGTCCTAAAGAAGTTTTGGTCCTTCAGTTTGGTAGTTAGAATTAGGTATTTTTGGAATTTAATAAGATCCTTCTCATCTTTTCCTTAAGGTAGCAATTCAGGCATTTATATTTGACAGTATTTACTTAATATAAACATAAGTCCATTTTTGGTATCTTTATTTTAAAGTCATATACACTCCAAAAAAGAATCTGGAAGAAATTCCATCACAAAAAACTGCGTTAAGATGGAGTCAAGGTTGCTGATGTCCTTCTTACAGAGCGTATACGAAAAAGACAGGAAGTTATGAGTTAAGGTTCTTTTCAGTCTTTAGAAATTACTTCCTCTTTTGGACAGGATAAGTGAATAAGAAAAAAAAAACCCAAACAACTTAGCAGCTGCAACTCTGACCAGGTATACATTATTTCTTGTGATACTGTGCTGTAAGGTATGTGACCAAGTCTGTTGGATGTCTTATGAGGATATTATCCTAACGCGGTGTTTACTCCAGATTAACGCAGTATTTTGTTTGGAAATATGTAGGTGTACAGATAGAAATAGAATGAGATATAAAGTTACCTTTAAAGTTGATGAAACAAGTGTTGGACATTTCTATATTTTTATATATTACAAAGGGCATTTTGAAAATTTTCTTGCAGTTTTAGTAATTATTTAGTGTGGTAATATACATATATTGTGACAATGTTTTCTGCTATACCCATTACTTTGGTGTAATTCTATTTTATGTAGC
This sequence comes from Apaloderma vittatum, assembly GCF_000703405.1. Lineage (NCBI taxonomy): Eukaryota > Metazoa > Chordata > Aves > Trogoniformes > Trogonidae > Apaloderma > Apaloderma vittatum. Next base: position 39,005 of record NW_009699611.1, read on the forward strand.
AAATATGTGTATATACAAAAGAAGATAATGTAAAAAATACGATTAAGAAATAGGCTCGAGCCCTTCAGAAAAGGGACTGTCTTCCTCTGCATCTGCAAAGTATTTAATGCCTTGGGGTCCCAGCCAGAGCTCCCGTCTGAGACCCATGGTGACCGAATTGCCAAGCAGTGAGCGTGGAGGAGCAGTTCCTCCGCTCTCCCGAGAAGCCTTACTACAGAAGGTGCTGTGCAGCTCCCCTTGGCGCTCCCTGGGGCTGGGGCTGTGCTCCACGTGGTCGTTGCCAGCTCCGCCTGCCAGCAGCCCAGTGAGCCCAGAGTCCGTGTGTCCTTTGCTCCAGTGCTTCCCTTTGGCAGTAGGGAAGGAAGTCTGAGGTGGGAGCCTTGATGTCATCGGGGAATCTTCCTTCTTAGCAGGGTGATCCTTCCGGAGCTTGTTCGGGCTTCGTGCAGCGTCCTCTGAAGCCAGACGAGTGACTTGTGTTGACTTCAGGGGCCGCTGGATGGGTTCCTACAAGATCAAGTTCTGCTGACGTAACAGCTCTGTTACACCTGAGGACCTGGTTGGTCAAGTTCTTCAGGAATGGTCTAAAAATACTGTAAAAATATAAATATATTTAATTACATGTACTGAAAGAAAAATCCTATTTGTTGTGGTCAGAGTTCAGATTATTATGTGAATTTTGGTTTCCTAGTCATACTTGCCTATATATTACTTTAACTATTATGTGTGAAAGAGGAAGTGATTCTAAAGTGTATGAAAGATCAGGATTACACCTGTTTTTTAATGGTTATATTATTTAGGAATGGATGTCAGCAAATTTAACTCCATATTAATGCAGTTTTTTTGCATTAGAATATGTGTGTATATCATACACCCACGTTTTATATATAATATATTCTATATTTGGTACTAACTTTGTATTTTCCCTGAAATTTTGCCAAATCTCGGACACGGATGTTCTCACTTGTAAGACTTTGGTACTTTAGAACTGAATGTATAAGAAATGCTTTGGTATGAAAGAAAAAAAGTGTTGTATGGTGTCCCCACAGGACAGATGTCTCAACCAGCAGGCACGTTGCCTTTTTCGCATCTTGCTTCATTGCAGCATCACCTTCTGTCTCCTCAAAAAAACAAGTTGTGTTTTTTAACTGAACTGCAGCCCTGCCGTGACAGTACGACAAACACCGCACTAGCATTGGAAGCTGACCTGTTAGTGGTCAGAATACAGTAGTCACCAGTGTGCCACAAATGCATTTATTAAATGCAGAAATAGACATTTCTACAAAGGCCAAAATCTTACGTTGTATGTTCCTTTCTTGTCATTACATTGTATGATATTGTAAGATTATTGTATGTCCTAATTTGCATTATAAAATGTTTTTTCCTACTTAAAGGCATAAATATAGCGACTTTGTATAAAGGTAGCTTTCTAGATTTTTATTTCTTTTATATAAAAAACGTCTAAACAGTGGGAGTACCATTGCCAAATTGTTTATAAAATTTCAATTAATTTGCCCTGTTTGATGAATTTGTTTTTACAAACATTCCGTATTTCTTTTATGAAAAAGTGATATACTATGCAGAAAGAAAAAGAGTGTATTTTTATGCCATTCCACATGAATCTTAAAATAATTTCACTTGTTTTAAGCTGTCATTATTGAGAAAGCTTATGAAATGCACATTTTTTTAAAAATGTATTATGTATTATGACAACATTTTTTCCCCTTTAACAGTGCCAACTTCATTTGGAAAAAAAAAATTGTAGCATGGCAATAAACTATTGATTTTACATTGAAAATTGTATGTGGGTTATTTTGATTATTTCCCAGTGTTAGCGTCACTGTGTTGTCTTTCGTTAGTATAACATTTTTTGCTTTTCTTTGAATCGTTCCTTCAGATGCCTGTCCCATTCCTTGTACTCCACTCAACTACTCAGCTGAGAAAAAAATCAAACCCAAAACATAATGACCTGGAGTCTGTAAGTTTTTCATCCAGGCTTTTGTTTCATTTCTACTAGTGTTCTGTCACACCTTTCTCATGTATGTAGACTTAGATTTCATTGGTTTTTTTCAGTTGTGGTAGTACTGTTGCTATTGACTACTGGCTAGGAAATCACATGCCAGCAGTATGAATGTGCTTTTTTTTTTTTTTATGATTTCACAAAACCCAAATGGACATTATTAGCATAGTACTGAAATTCAGGAAGAAGTAGAAAGTAAGTACATGGTTGAAGTCCTATCTAGATGGCTTTTTCTCCTTCTTCTGGAGACTATAATATATGGTGGTGACGTAACAAAATTCAGTATTTCTTCTTTGCTATTTTAAGACATAATTTAAACCATAATGTTGCTAGCCAACAAATGAACAAAGCCCTAGAAATTGGGGAAGATGTTTTGTTTTCAGATTCTCTGTAAAAAACATTAAGTGGTCCTTGCACTATGTTGGTAAGATAACTTAAGACATCTCAAACCTCAGTTCTCGAAGCTTTTCATATCCCTGGCCAGCAGCTTTGCAGCTTCCCTCATGGGAACGCCTGCTTGCCCGTCCATCACGCTTCACGTTTCTGTACTAACATGATACAGAGTCCCATAGAAACTTTGGTTCTTTGTACCTGCACCTCAAACAGAAAGGCAGGTTCCCAGTAATGTTTATCAAAACGCTTCCAGTGCACTGGTTCTAATGTGACAGTAGGTAACAGCTACACGGTTAGTGAATTAATTGCCAGCAATATTGTAACTAAAACATCATGCAACTGATGTGATTCCAATTAAAATATGCACATGCCTTGCATTCTTGACTAATGATGCTATGTTCAGAGAAAAGATTTTGAAGCCAGCTCAAAGTATGTAGCCTTCCAGCCATATGTGTTGAGTACTAGCACTTCCACTCATTATATAAACTGGCCTTTTTAAAATCCCTGGACATAAATCACAATAATACTTGTTAGTTTTCAGTTGGGAGCACCCAAAGACTTGGCTTTCGTGAACAGTCACACCAGTCACTTGAGAGACTCAAGTTAAGCCTTAAGCTTGATACTGTGGTCACTGCCAGAATTGCTGGTTGTGAAGAAACCAGGGAGTGGTTGCTGCTCTGTTATTCCTACATCATTAATAGCTCAGCTGTAAGCAGACAGTCTTGATCTGAATGCAAGTGCTATCAGTGGCTACGGAGACACGTGGAGGTCTGATTGTGAATTCATCCCTGAGCAACTAAGCCTTTGCTGAGCTGCCCCATGTGTTGAATGGTCTTTGGGACTGAAACACAGCCTGCTTCTTAAACTTGAAAGAGATGAGGTGATTTACAAAATATATGCATGTATGAAGATATTAAAATCAGGCACTTTTTTTCCTTGACTTATTCACAGTATGACCTTACAAACTGTCATCAGCACAACAGAAGTGAGGGCACTGTGCAGCTGGAAGTGAGAGGCAGGAACCCAGAGCTAGTGCTGCTGCTGGGCTTTTCCCATTTAGGTATTTTTTACACATTATAAATCATAGTTCAGCAATAGTCAAAAGCCCCTTAAACCAAATGTGCAAATTTGCTGGACTAAGTTTTACTATGAGCATTTGATCTTCCAAAGGCCATAACTCACTTAATTGTCTGAGGCGCTTTAAAATATTTTTTCCTTCATCTAACACCACAGTAGCAGCAAATGTGAATTAAATCATTAGCTCTGTGCAAATCTTCATGAATACTCTGAGATAAAAATAGTTAATGTCATTTTAGTCATTAGCCCTAGCCAAAACTTAAGATACTTCTGTACCTAACTATTGAGGAAATGGGAAGATGTTAAAGTTCTGTTAGTACTCTGGTTTTCAGAATAGGTTCCAGGGAAAAGCATATGTGTCTGAACAAAACAAAGTGAAAACATGTCATGGTTCAAGCCAACTGGGACAAAAAAAACATGCAGCTTTCAGCTCACTTTTCCCCCCACCCGCATTTTGACAGTCGTATGGAGGGAGATAATTCAACTGAAAAGGCCCAAGGGTTTGAGATTAAGGATATGGAGGTAATAATCTACCATTTAAGATGACGGGTAAAGAGCCAGGGCGACTTGGGGAGAAAAACATGGATTTAACTCACCACCATCATTTCTGAAATAGCATAGTGAGAGGAATACATCAATAAATATGGTCCGATCGTAAAATACACGTCACCCTCACAGTAAAGAAGTTTCTTGTCATGCTGAGGTGGAACTTCCTATGTTCTAACTTAAGCCCATTATTTCTTGTTCTATTGCTGGGCACCACTGAAAAGTGTTTGTCCCCTTCGACACCCACCCCTCAGATATTTACTCATTTTCTTCTTTGCCATTTGCATTAGGATAGATACCTGTCTTTAGCCAGTTTGCATCTGGAACAAACAGCTTTGCATATATCCCAAGAGCTTTGTCTCTGGCAGCAGGAAGAGGAATACCAGTGGAAATTAATCACAGAATGTTGGGGGTTTAAAGGGACCTCTGGAGACCATCTAGTCCAACCCCCCTGCCAGAGCAGGTTCACCTAGAGCAGATTGGACAGGAACACGTCCAGGTGGGTTTTGAAAGTCTCCAGAGAAGGACTCACAACCTCTCTGGCCAGCCTGTGCCAGTGCTCTGTCACCCTCACAGTAAAGAAGTTCCTCCTCATGTTTAGATGGAACTTCCTGTGTTCAAGTTCGTGCCTCTTACCTCTGGTCTGGTCACTGGGCACTACTGAAAAAAGACTGGCCCCATCTTCCTGACACTCCTCCTTTAAGTATTTATAAGCATTGGTGAGATCCCCCCTCAGTTTTCTCCAGACTAAAAAGCCCCAGGTCCTTCAGCCTTTGCTCATAAGGGAGATGTTCCCCTCCCTTCATCATCTTTATTCAGGTGTCTTTTTAGCAGTATCACGTAAAGCAGTCAGTATAGTTAGTAATACACCAGATGATCTGATGTATAATAGTTGAAGGACTCCAGATGTGGCCTCAGCAGGGCAGAACAGAGCGGGAGGATGCCCTCTTTGAGGAACAAGTCGTACAAACCAATTCACTTTTTTTTTTTCTTTTTTCCTTTTTTTATGACCTGGTAACCAGCAGCTTCTTGCGTGAAGGAAAAGCAGCAACAGAACACGACTCGGATGCGGCCTCACACAATTTGCAAAGGCACCAGTTACCCATTAATACTGAAACGAAGAGCGCACGGAGGCCAATTGTGCACGGGCACC
>NW_009699612.1:0-6193 GCF_000703405.1 Apaloderma vittatum
CCCTTCCAGCCTAGGCCATTCCGTGATTCTAAGTTGCCTTGATGTTTCCTTTGGGTTTACTTCGCTTTCTGTATTGCGTAGGATAAAATCTCCCTTACTTGGGTTCCTGCAGTGACAGAAAAGCCAACTGCCCATCAGGGAGGCAAGTGCTGAAAATACTAGGAAGGTGTATACCCGAGGCTACAGGAAAACACAGAGCCACCTTGCAAGGTGTATAGAACTGACCTAAACTTCTGAACAGTAACAACTCATGACCTTGGATGTTAAAGATTTGGGAATCACTTTGATCCAAACTATTCCAGTCATGTCTAAATGTCACTTCTTGCTTTCTTCTTTGAGCAATATCTGTTAGTCTATTTGACCTGTTTTTGCTTAGGGCAGCTGAATGGACTCATTTTCTCCCCTCTCAGAATGCTAAGTTGGTGAGGCAGCACCTCAGTGCCATGACCAGAACCTGCCCGACGAAATGAGCTGCCTCGCTGTGAGAGTCTTTGCAAAAAGAACAGTCAAGTCTCCATGAAGACTGACCTCAAAGGCTAAACGTTTTTCTCCACAAAGAAAAATAGTTGCTACTGTGTCTTTGTAGTGGTATTTCAAGGCCATACATTCCTACCGCTGTCCGCATTTAATAGTAAGACTCAGTGGCTGGAGTAATTTAAGTTTCATCTCCTGGTCATCTCTGGGTACCCAAGGTTGCATCCTCATAGACTGCTACGCTGTGGACGTCTGCTCTGAGTGCTGCTAGGAGGAGGGTTTTAGGTTTGCATTTTATTGTCTAGTTGGAATCTTGCAGAGCCATATACTTCCAGATTTTTAATCATACGGACAGTCTTTTTTCTTGTGCTGCTTGAGTCAGTTGGATCATGATAGCAAGTATGAAGCAAGATGATGGACACTAGGACAGAGTTTAGCTTGCATGCAATGATTAATAAGTTTGTGCTGATTCACAAAACTGTATTTGTTAAGTAGTGGTTCATATGCAAAGTGATACCCAAACATAAATGTAAGGACTTGGCATTGTCACGGATACAAAGTACTTTTAAACAACTTATTATAACTTACATGTTTTTAATGGTTAATCTTGTCTAGAATGGAGGCAGTCTTGCTGACGTCTTCAGATGGGCTACTGCTTTCAGTAGCCATTTACAAATCATAGGACCTGAACAAGTGGCCATTGCTCATTCCTGATTAACTTAGATCAGCCTTTTGCTGTGGTAAAAAATGTGCAGTTATTTTCTTATTTAGAGCTCATTTACTGCTTTTGGTTTTCAGATGTGTCCTAAAAGAACTCGAATCATTGGGGAAAGCACTGTATGGAGCAAAACTGATTGCCCAAAGATTTCAGGTTCGCAACTGTTCTCACCACAAGGATCCCGTGAGTGGTTCAGCCTGTTTACTTTCCATGATTGAAGAAGGCAACCCTCATCACTATTTTATTGCTACACAGGTAAATGCATGTGGCAAACGTAACTCCTTTTTATTTGAAGCGATCGTTAGATACGTAAGGATAAAGAAACCTACAGAAAACTTGATTATGAGATTTTTAAATAGCTTGTGGGAATTAATCTTATAAAGCCGTACTCCGAAATGGATTTGCTGATTTCGAAAGTAGGGAATCTTTTGTCTTACTTAAGCAACTAGATTTTTTTAATCCTAAAAGGGTATTGCTTAGTTTATTGGAAAGTGTAGAAAATATACTGACTACCTATTGACATGTAAGAAAACAACTTGTGAATGTTAATTCACACATTGCTTGTGTACGCATCCCCTGCCCTCAGCTGTTTTCACAGTAGTCTGAAAAGTGAAATTAAATGTTAAACAAACATGTAACTTGAATTTTAAGAACTTCTGGAAGTTTTAACTGAAGAATAAATGTAGAAATTGTGTACAAATAAGAAAGGAAGATTATTTCCCATAGGTCTGTTAGTGGGACTGTATGCATACATTATATACAATATATATAAAATGGTTTAGTGTAAGATTCTTTATACTTCTGTAAGATACAAGGAGTTTCAGAGGACTGGTAGAAGAAATTACGTTACTTCTTGTGAAGTGGTGGACTCCATACCAATGAACTGAGACTTTTTTTTCAAAAAATGCATGTATGCTTATACATGCCTGAAAAAAATGAAATGTTAATAAATTTTCCATCATAAGTGCAGCTAATCAGAAAGTGAGAAATTTTAGTTTTAATTGCTCTGAAAGGCACTGTCGTGTATATCTGCTAGATTAGGTTTCTTATCTTTTTCATAACATAGTTTATCTTCATAGTTTTGTATTAAAAGTAGGGCATTTGGATTGCAAATATCATTTAATCACAAAACATTGACTAAAGTATTTAATTTTACAGGACCAGGATTTAGCAAACAAAGTGAAAAAGAAGGCTGGTGTTCCTCTCCTCTTTATTATTCAGAACACTATGGTGCTAGACAAACCTTCTCCTAAATCTTTGGCAGTTGTTCAAAAGTTGCAAACAGATGAGCTTGTTCCAGAGCACCAAAAACAAAGTATTGTGGAGCTAAAAGAAAAAGAAGGGCTAGCAAAGCAAGAAGGTGAAAAGAGAAAAAAACGTAAAAGGGCAGGTGGCCCCAATCCTCTCAGCTGTCTGAAGAAGAAAAAGAAGAAAACACAAGAAGGTCAGGAGCCTTCTACTGAAAAAAAGAAAAGAAGAAAAAGAAAGCGAAATAGAGTGAAAGCAGAAGCCGTGCAGCCTGTGCAGAATAATGAAGAAGAGTAAACCTGTCTCTAGTAAACCATGCAGGACTTGAACCTTGTTTGAATTTTGAGAAAAAAAAAGTATTTAATATGCAGTCATGTTGTTAATATTAAAACCTTTTTTTATGAAGTGGCATTGCTTATTACTGCTTATCAACATTTGCAGCTTATTGTCCTAATAATTTATTTCATTGTTTAGTAATTCGGTTTGTGACAAAATATTTAGGAAGCTTCATGTTTCATTATTCTCTCCAGCATTGTGATTCCTGCCAGAGAGTTCCATGCTCAGTAGCAATTTTTTAGAAGTGCTTCTCGGGTTTCACATGGGTTTTGGTGGCATACTGGACTTCTTTCTAAATCTAGGATGCTGTCCTTACTAGAACTGGTGTTGACAGTTCTGTTGAAGAATGCAGAGTTGACCTAAAAGAGAATATCTTATTCATCTGTACTGATTGAGTACACAGATTAACTCTTCTGTAGAGTGACCAGATAGGCTCAAGAAGTCCCTTCCAGTCAAAGTTACTCTGTAAGCTTCAGACTGACTGTTGTTTATGGTGTTTATTCATTAACAAAATCCTGAAGGCTATGGGATTGTGTTGATATTCCCAGCATTTTAATGGCAAGACATGTCTATTTTAGCTAGTTTCTCTCTACTTAATTATTCCTTTTTAAATAGGAAGAATGTGACTTGAAAATGCTGAATCAAAGCACTGTCTAACACCTGGTGCCATCATGGTATAGCACAGCTGTGGGGGAGTCCTGAGATGCAGCCAGCTGATGGTGATGGGACTTGGACTCTTGCACTTGCTTCACTCTTCTGTAAAGTTTTGAGCAGAACAGAACTGTGTTGGAGGAGGGAGCTGCCAGAAATGTCTCTAGTGTCTGATTTTCCTTAGTAGCTATTTCCTGTATGTCTGCTATTTTCGTTGTGTGTCTGGTGGCATCAGGAGGAGGAAGCAAGTGGCTGTGGTGCCGTAGCAGCGGAGTGTGCAGTAGAGTACGTGCTGTGGCACAGGGGTAATTGAAGGTAATTGAAAGATTTTCTTCCGTTTCCTGTAAGTGGTGAGATCATAGAATCATAGAATGGCCTAGGCTGGAAGGGACCTTAGAGATCATTTTAATCCAGCCACCCTGCCGCCAGGGACGCCACCTCTCGACTAGATCAGGCAACACATGGGGACTGAACGGGAATCGAACCCGCGACCTTGGCATTGTTAGCGCTACGCTCAACTGACTGAGCTTACCGGGGTGCTGTGACAGAGTTCCCAGGCACCTCTTACCAGAACTTTTAACTTTTCTCATTGCATTTCTACTTCACCAAGATGTAGTTCTTAAAAGGAAGACTTCTAGTTTCTTCACCGGCATGAGTTTAAGCCATGTTTTTTTAAAAGATCTTCAGCCTATGTTCCATATGTTTGCAAAGTAGTTCTCGTGTGCATTACCTGCACAGGTTATTGAATATCTGGAGGGTATGCAGTTACCATATGTGGTGACGATCTTTTTAGGAAGGCCTGTTGTGACAGGACAAGGAGTAGTGGTTTTAAACTAAAAGAGGGTAGACTTAGGCTGGATATAAAGAAATTTTTTACAATGAGGGTAGTGAAACACTAGAACAGGTTGTTCAGAGAGATAGTGGAGGCTCTATCCCTGGAGACACTCAGAGTCGGGCTGGATGGGGCTCTGACCAGCCTGATCTAGTTCAAGATGTCCCTGCTCACTGCAGGGGAGTTGGACTAGATGGCCTTTAAAGGTCCCTTCCAAACCAACGCATTCTGTGATTCCTGTTGGCTTTTTAATTACAAGGACAGTTGTTTCATGGAGTTTGAGAAACCAGCCTGTGTGATGCGAGTTGACCAGTCTTAGCAGAAACTGCAGCATTGTTCCCTAGAATCTGCAGAGATTTCTCTCAAGCCAGCGCAGGAGAAGGTCATCGGGGCGCTCTGTGCTTGCCGCATGGTGCGCTGGTGCTGTAGCCAGAGGTTGAACCCGCTCCTCACAACACAGCTGGTAGGAGCAGACTGGTTTTACTGTTCCATATGAGAGACCGTGTACACTTTGGGAAATGACCACAGGAGACAGAAGTAGTGAGGAAGGGTGCCTATACTTGGGAAGAAAGGTGTGATTAAAATTTAAAGTGGTGACACTCGTGGAATTGTTCCCACATTGATTGCTAGTGGTGAGCCCTGAGGAGAAATTTATTAACTCCTAGGAATTCCTCAATGCAACATATTTGCTTAATGTACATCACCTCTCTTGAGCTGTCCGGTTTCCTTTTCCTTCACTTCTTTGGGCACGGTGCCATGTTCATGTAGATTTGCTTTCCGTTCCCCCTCCTATTTCTTCCCCCTTGCCAAACCCACCTGCAGAAAGCACTGCTCTACGTAAAGCTTGGAGCAGACAGCAGAGATGGCTCATCTTCAAAACCTCATTCTGAGTCAAAAGTATATTAAAAGCCAGGAGCTCTACTAAAAACAGATTATAAAAATTGAGCAGAAAACACACCCTTATTATTTACAATAGTCCCTTTAAATGATAGTGAAACACAAAGCTTAAATACACCTTTTTGTGAAGACTATAGAGAGACACAACCATAATTACTGCAAAAAAAAGAATTATTTTAACACCTCTCATGACTCCCACCTTAAGGAATTTAAAACAATATTTATCTGTGTTTCCTTAGTATTTTGTTAACACAGACTGAGTCATGGCGTTGCCATTGGGAAGAACTGGAATGAAAAGTGATTGAGCTCTTCAGAGACAGGCTGTAAAATTTGTCAGCAGTGTAGCTACGGCTCTCTTCCAGCGAGGTAAATGACTTTGCCTTTCAGTTTCCGAAGAGAGCTCCCTTCCAGGCAACAAGCAGAAGCAATCAGCCTATGTGTTGTTACCATTTTGAAATTTGGGAAAAAGAAAAAAAAAAAACAAGAAAAAAAACCCCCAAACACATTAGTTTCCAAGTAAAACAAGTCCGCCAGGCCAAAGCTGACAGGCTGTATTTATATCATTAAATCCGTAACCAAGAGCAGCCTGTAATGCGGAGCCCAGCTGGCAGGGGCTGGCTCTGTCCGGGCTGGCTGCACACCGGCCTGGCTGCTCTGGCTGACCGGGTCTGGGAGAGGTTTAGCTGGCCCCAGCACGAAACCATACCTGAGTGCCTCTAATAGCATGAGTCGCTGGGAGCGTTGTTGTCGTGGGTTAGGGCTGAGCCAGCCACTAAAACAGGGACAGATGCTCTCTAACCTCCTCTTCCTCCCCAAATGGGAAGGAAAAGGGAATGAGGCAGAGAGACTTACAGGCTAGGAAAAAAACTAAAACAGCTTTAAGGAAACAGTAATAGAAATAATGGTGAAATGATAAAAACCAAGAACTATACAACTATAGATAAGCCCAGTATTGAACCTGACTCCCGCCCGGTATCAATCCCCACTGATGCTGCAGAGCAGGAGGCACTGGGCAAGCCCCAGCCTACGCAGCGGCG
>NW_009699612.1:6224-22458 GCF_000703405.1 Apaloderma vittatum
ATACAGGAGCTGGATTCGGGAACTCAGGATCCAGATCAAAAGCAGGAGGTCAGATGGGGTCCTCCCTGCACACCGGCCATTGCAGAAAAGAGCAAAACTCTCGTGATCACTCAATTTATACTAAATGTGACGTATATGGGATGGAATACTCTCGTTGGTCACCTGTCCTGTCTATTACCCCCCGGAGGTGCAACCTTTTACTTCCTCGTGACCCCTCTCACTTCCCAGCACCCCCAGCGTGGCACACAAGAGCCAGCAGTGGCCTTGGGCACTGTAGGAATAAGTATCAGCAAGAGCCTGTCTGCATCCCAGTCCCAGGCAGTAACTGTAAACATCAGGTGTTATCACTGCCAGTAGCACACACTGTCTGCAAAAACATGCTGCTGACTTCAGAAAGTGCAGCCTTTTAGAAGAGACTAAACTGGAAAGCAAAAATCACTAAACAGGACTGGTTTTCCTTTAGCTCAGACCAGGACAATTGTGTAGAACACCACTGTGAAAGTTCCTGTAGAGTTAACTTTGCTGTTGGAGGTGTTGAGCTCCACGTTCTGCCCAAAGCTGTGGTGGCCAGTCCCACTCTCTTATTTATTGATAAATGGCCTGGAGAACTGGCCAAATCTCCACTATAGACAAGGTACCCAATGTGATTTTTCTAGTAAAATTTAGGATTGTTTTGCTGTAGGGTGTTGAAGGGACTGGTTTTGCTTTTGAAACTCCAGAAAGCCAGAGGTAAATTAAAAGGAGTATGAACGAAAACTTATTTGAGGCTATTGATTTCCTCTTTTCTCAAACAGGGTAAATATATACCCCAAATCCTATGCAGTACTTCACTAACCCCTTTTTAAGAAAAGAAGGAATTGACAAGTGGTGCACAGCACAACGTATGCTACATGTGCAGAGTAACAGAGGAATAAAACAATGATGCCTCCACCACAATCTGCAGGGCATGAATGTTGAATTTAGGACAGAGTCTCATCTACCACCAGCAGAAGATATTTACCCAGACTGCCTGCCAGTTCAGTTGGCTAGATTTATATGTTGGTACGATCCAGTATTGTACAATAAATCACTCCCCTAGCATCTGTTAATGACCCTAAATAGATGAGTTAATTAGAAGCTTCTGGAACCTGGGATGTTTATGAATCATTGAAGTCAATATGAATATGATACAACTTGAAGAATAAATACATTCTGGTGGTGAAAGGAAAATAGGATGTCCAGAGAAGTCCTTCTCGTTTGTTTTTAGTGACACTGATACAGTGTGAATGAGTTCTCCATCAGCTTTAGAGTTTTCCTGGAGTTTCTTGAACACGATCTGTCAGATTCAAGATGAAGAACATCGTAACAATGCCATTATTTATACTCATTGCATCTTTCATATAGAAGGCTCACAGGCAGCTACTGTATATTTCATACCTCTGTGTGGGTGTAATATCTCACACAGGGAGCAGCCAGAGATATGGGGAATGAACAAATAAGAGCCTCAGCAGGTGTTATCATTTACAATTTCAGGGAGAAAGATTGCGGTGTACCGAAAGAGAATGACAGAAAGCAAAAGTTTTCATACCCAGACAGTCGGGAGAGAGAGAGAGAGAGACTACACCTTGTGATGTAGGAATGGCCTAACTAATTCCAGAGAGGGGCTTGTGATGTATTTCTGGTAATTATTATGTCTGTACACTCTGAGCCCCAAATTTGTCTTGGAAAGCTCAGCTGTCTGCCCACGGAGGCAGTCGTTTTGCAAAAGTTGCTACGGCTTGTTGCAGAAGAGGCAGGCTGGGCTCTCTCAGGGGAAGTTTATGTTCCGATTTCTTCTCCTGTGGTTGAGAGGGAGAGTGTGCAGCTGTGCTCTGTGTATGGATACAGGGAAACAACTAAGCTGTTAACAAGGGTCCAATTAAAAACAACCTGGAGACAAGAGCTGGGAGGAGGAAAAGAGACAGTAGATTATTCACTGGGATTTACAAAAAAAACAAAGAAGAGAGAAAAATACATATGAAGGTTTATGGGTGTTAACTGGAGGAGAGAATTGGCCAGCAGCGAAAGGTGAACCAGAAATGGCTTAGCAGTCAAAGGAGAGTAGGGAACAGAATAATAAACCATCAACAAAATAGAAAAAATCTAATTCCCTTAAGAAAACATCGTTGCCCTTTCTGACTCAGTTTCTCCCTTTTCAGAACAGGGAGCTGCATGACCAACCCGCTTGCAAATTCAGCACTGATAGCCCAAGAGTTCCCACAGAATGTAGGTCTCATGACACCAAACACTCCCTGTCTTCATGGTTTTTTGATATTGCAGACTTTGCAGCACTGACAGGTTTTCAGCCAAATTCTCCTTCTGTAGAGCTTGCCTGACACTGCACGTGGCTCACTGCCCGGCACGCAGATATTACATCCAGAAGCAACCTTACTCATACTATTATTGATAGGGTGAATCCATGTAGTTAATTGCTCCTGAGGGCAATCGTGGCAATAGTCTGGGATAGACTGAGGATCTTCTGGCTGTGGAAGCCAGAAGCATGTTACTTTTTTTTTTTTTAAGTCTAATCTTCTTCCAGGAACTCACTAGGGAAATTCAAAAGTTTCTTCTTGCAGTCCTGACTTCTAGTTGATCCAGAATGATCTTTTTGCCATATTTTTTTCCTCTGGGACCAAAGATGCTACTGGTTTGACTCTTCGGGGTGGTTCCTCTTTCAGGCTGTCTTGGACAAACACTGTGGAAATTTTTCACTTTGTGAATTGGCACCCATTTCGACAGGCAGCTTTTCAGAAAAAATAAAGAGAGCAGTTTTCTAGAATTCCTGGCTTCTTCTTTCCACCCCTGACCTATCTTTCAGCTCCCAAGAATACAAGCAGAAGTGTTCCAGGATGGTCCAAAAATCTGTCTAACCCAGTGTCACGCCTCCGATAGCGGCCAAAAGCTGATCCTGAGGAATAGGATGAAAACAGACAAAACATTTTTTTGATACTTCCCCAGATGACTTTCCAACTTTATGAGAATTTGTAAGGGAGTTCCTGACCCAGGGAAAATATTTTGGTTCTAATAGCACACAATGAATTTCTGTTTCACTGTTTTGTCCAGGGTCTACTCAAGATTGTGTGAACTTTAAGCCTCCAATTTTCTGTTGTAAGGAGTTGCACAACTTGAACACATCCTATGAAAAATACATTTGTGTGCCTGTTTTGAATGTGCTGCCTAACAGCTAGCATTCATTCCTTAGTCACCTTTCACATTTGTGACTGCATAGACCTCTGTGAAATTTCCCCTCATTCATCTCTTTTCCACCTTGAAGTGTCTTCTCTATCGCAAACAGCAGCACCTAACAGGAAAGCAGATTTCAGCTTATTCAGGTCCACTTGATTAGACCAGTGTCTCTGCTTTCTGCTGAATGTTCTTCAAGGAAGAGTGTGGACAAGAAGAGTCTTGTGAGAAAAGGTGCAGGACAGGACCTCTGCATTCAGCTCTTAGTTTGCCGCCAATTCCCTAGGTGGCTGAGCTGCATGCCATTGCCCTTGGATGTGTCTTGTCTTCTCGCCTGGAGAATGATGGTATAAATATTTCCCTGAGCTCCCAAGCTCTTTGGAGGATGAAACCACTAGCATTCACACATCAGCTGACTGCTGTGCTGACACTGTTGTAAGAGCCCAGTCTTCACCCAATAAACAATAAATCCTAAATAAAACTTAGCTGTATACTAGACTTATGGTTGTATTCCTATACCCTATAATTAAGATGCAAATGATAATTTAAATAGAATAGAATCACACAGCAGGCCAGGTTGGAAAAGGCCTCGAAAGATCATCTGGTCCAACATTTCATGGGAAAGCGAGCCTATATGAGGTGGTCTAGTGCCCTATTCAATCACATCCTGAAAAAGTACAGTGATGGGGACTCCACCACATCCCTGGGGAGTTTTTTCCGCTGAATGATTGTTCTAACTGTAAAATATTTCCTTCCTATGTCAATATGAAACCTTTGCCACTGCAACTTGTCCCTGTTGCCCCTTGTCCTCTCCATGTGGTTCCTTTTAAAGAAAGTTTCTGTAATCACTCTTAAATACTGAATTCACTGATGAGGTCTCCCTGAGCCTTCTCTTCTCCAGGGAGAAATGCCCTAACTCCTTCAGTCTTCCCATTCAACTTGAGCTTGAATACTTCCAGAAAGGGGGCATTCACAACTTCTCTGGGCAACCTGTTCCAGTGCCTCACCACCCTCACATCTAGTCTAAATCTACCCTCTTTCAATTTAAAGCCATTGCCCCTTGTGCTATCATCATCAGCATGGTTACAGAACTGCAGTATTTCCTCTGCATTGTGTAGAAAACAAGTCAGATCTGTTGTTACCCTGAGCAGGAACAGTACTGTGTCAAACTTGGAACAGAGAGAAATTTGTACAAAAAAATCCAAGATCTGTACTATCAGAACCCAAGCAGGCCTGCCAAGCTTCTGAGCTGAAGACAGTGAAATTAAAATGGGGATATGGCATTCGTACAAACCGCTGCTCTGTCTAAGTCAGTGGACTTTTTATTTTCCATCTATCTGGTTTTTGTGATGTCTGGGGGACTTGCTTTTAAGACTCTATTTCGTAATGCTAGCGAGAATTAAAACATTGTTATTACATATGTTTAACCATATCAAAGTGGCAGACAATTAGCTTCAATTATGTAGAATATCTGAGGGATGTTTAATTTATTAGATTTTTAATTGGTCTCTATGTGTAACGGACTAGGAAAAGGTAAGAAATAAGACTATATAATTAGTCTGAAAAAAAATCTTGTTTTCTCCCCTCATTCCTTCAACTGCTGGGATTTTTTTTAATTTGTTGTTGTTACTTATAACTTATTTAATTATCTGCTTTGGAATAATTTTTGGTGGATACTTGCCAGCTTACTAATATTCACTGCCCACTACCTAATCGTGTCACAAAGACACCATCTGTTCACTCGTGCCTTCCAAAAGTCTCTGAAGTAGCTCACTGACTCAAGCTGCAGGTGGTAGGATTGCTCAAAATACATCGTCACTAAACTTCTAAATAACACTTTTCTTTCATGTATCATTTTCTTTTTTAAACTACATTTGATTAAGGCTTTCTCAGCTCCCCTCCAGTTATACACGAGCTTACCTCTACCACAAACAAATCTGGTACTATTATGCTGAAGAATACTAATGCACTGCTTTCACATGCTATTTATTTTATTTTTTTCTGAAAGATTTCTCAGCATTTTTCCATGACTGGGCCAAAACTGTGTGTTCCCAGTCCTTGGATACATTTCTCCTGATATCTTACCCACCTGCATTTGTTTAATATATTTGAGAGTGATGTTAACACCACTTATCTTTGGCTGCATCTCTGCATCAAAGCCAGATCTCAACGCTCTTATGCAACTAACTCACACCAGAGTACTTAGGCACATTAACTGTTGGTTCATCCTTCTACCATGTTGTAGGTGGAAGAGCAGATCTGAAAGCTTGGAACACTGGCTCAGCCTCCTGCTTGTGCAGGAGGGTGCTTGTGGCTTGGCTATTTTGTGGCTGCTGCACCCTCCAGTTACTAAACAATTAACCCTTGTTAAAACATTTTCAAATAAGAAATCTCAGTAGGTTACAAGAATAATGGTATAATCGTTTTAAAAGGGAAAATAAAGCAATATTTTTGTTGGGATAGTGGATATCTCTACAGGCTTTTACTTAAACTTCGTGAAACAGCCAATGTTATTTCTGTGATTGAAGATTAATTTCTCTGCCATTATCAAATGCAACCCTTGAGGAATTAATTGCATTTGTATCTCGTATTGAAGGCCTATTTATATAATCAAGCAATCTGGAACAGATAAGCCCCTTCTTGGGAAACCTCTGCTGCTCTGCAGTATTTGACTTTGCCTCAGACAGGTTATGGCCCGCTGGGAACTGAGGAGCTCACTAAAGCGCCATTTGTAATGCAATGTGACAAATCCCGGAGCCAGGGCGATAATCTCTGCAAACTCTGTACAAACAGTCCCTCTGTCTCGGCAAAAGTGATTAATGGTCTCTGCAGAATCAGCATACGGCCCTCTGTATTAATTACTTCAGAGGGCCGCTAAATGGAAACCCCCAAAGCCTGCAGAGGCTCCGGGGAAGGCGGGGCTTGCGAGGCCAGGCTGGATGTGGGGCTGGGCAGTGCAGGGGCTACGAGGCAGCCTGAGCTCCCCCTGGGAGCCTGGGGAAGGCTGCAGAGGGGACCTGGGGTCTCCAAGGTGCAGCTTTGCAGGGACCCCTTAACTTTTCCCATGCTCGGGTCGAGTGAGATCACACAAACTTGTCCAGGGCGGGCACACAGGCCCTGAGCTGCTTCTGGCTGCAGCTCTGCTCCCTCAGTCATTTCTTGTTCCCGGGTCACAACCGGGGTGCTGGTGGATAAGAAAATATCGAGCCTGGCTTTGGAGAAGACAAGGAGAGCAGTCAGGTGGGGACCAGGTGCTGGAGGGGATGTGGCCGTTCAGTGGGGACCGTGGTTTGCAATATTCCCTCTGTCTCTGCTGTAACTGATGTGATTTAAAATACATAGGCTCTTCGGAAATTATTGCAGCTCTACTGCAACGAGTGAAACCGTGCCAATTTATCTCCAGGGAAGATCTAAGCCTTAAATGTTTTACAAAGAAAGAAAGAAGACGAGGAGAGAAGTGTGCATTTATCTTTCCAGTACTTGGGCCTCATCCAAAGGGAAAACTTCTACATCTTGTCTCAAGACCTTTAAATCCCAGCTGTGGGACTCTGGTTAGAGACCCCCACTGAATAGTCTTAATGAATTTACCATGGATTTCTTCTAATTCATTAACAATATGTCAAATCCAGTAAAGCACGCTAGCCTGGCTGTGTATTTTTCGTTTGTCCCGTAGAAGTCTGTGGCAGGGATATCATTGCCCGCCTGGCCCTCTAGGCTTACCTGCTGATGGCACAACCCCAACAGCTGTGCCAGATGTGCTGCATTTATGCCTAGCGGGCTGAACTCCCAGTCATTACACCGTAGAAGTGATTTCATTTGAGAGAAATCATTTGGTTATTCTGTCTGTTTGATGCTATCTGGTGACCACACAGGACTTTGCTGCATTCAGTCAGGAATTATATCAGTAATTGATGGTACTACATCAGGTGTGAAGCCACCCTGGCTAAGAAAGATTTGACTCTCCTGTGTAACAGCCTGTGATGATTGTCGTCGTCGAAGAAGGGGCACCATTCCCTACCCTGTGTTATTTACAAAGAAACAAAGGCAGAAATAACTTCAGGAGTAGAACTTACAGCATTTTAGCTTCCTTGTCTTGTGCTTATAATAATGTCCTAATCCATTCTTAAAGAGCATGTACATATGATGGTCGCTCTCTTAACTAAATACAGGAAAAAATACCTACCGGGACACTTTGCACAGTAGGGTGCTTAGTACCAGAGTTTTTTTAAGCATAGGGAAATGAACAGGACAATGTTTCACTTGTTCAAAGCACCCACTCCCTAGGCGTTCCACCTAATTTCTAGAGGCACTAGTATGAGTGAAAATTAGAAACTCAAAAGCTTACAAATCATCTGTAAAGACGTTACTAATTGTTTGTCAAGATCTTCAAGCATCTTCAAAAATGTGGCTCTTGAAAACCCACCAGCGAAGCCTGAACTCAATGTCCACAGGTTAAAAGTTCACTATTTTCCTTGCACTGCTGTCTTGAGAAGAAAATGCATGAAATGTTTGGAAAATAGCATTTAACTATTATTTAGTATGTTCCCCTGGAATTGCCTGAATAAATGCAGAGCAGCAAGACAGCCACGGCCACAGCAAGGAGGTTGAGATCTCTCTTTTGTGAAGCAAGACAGCTCAAAATTTAAAGGGACTTTAAATAAAATAAAATAAAATAATGATTCCCAACTGTTCTGAGGTCTCACCACTTATCTGGCTGATTGGTGGGCAGGGAGGACAGGGAGGTCAGTCCATGTAGGGGCACGTAGTCCAGAAGGTCTGGCAGGAGGATGCATCGTGATGTCCACACAAGAGGCTTTCTCTATGCCACAAAAAAAATTACTGGACATTTTATACTGGAATAACAAAATCAGACTTGTGGTTATATTAAAAGGAAAAGTGTCTTGTGGAAGAGTGGATTAGCCTCATCCCAGGTCAGACAGGTCTGAAGAGCAGAGTGCCTGGCAGTTTGCTGATAGGAACAAGTGCCTGGGGAAGGGAAAGAACAGATGGTCTGGGGACAGTGGGCTCCTCTTTGTATCACTTCTTTTGTACCTCAAGGAAGGAGTCTTTATTCTTCTCTGGCAAGAGAACAGTTAACCTGTAACTGCTGGCAGCAGCTGAGCGTGAAGAGGCGTGTTAAAGAGGAACTGCTGAGAACTCTCTAAATTGCATTTCCTCAAAATGAAACAGGATGGGATTACAGTGTCTCCTTGGCATGGGCCTAAAACCAAAATGATTCTTCACTGGCTGAATAATTTCATATGCTGGTTAGACTACAGCCTGCAGCCTCCAATGGAAAGGAAGCTGGCTTTTCCTCAAATTCTGTCCTTTGCTCTCATGAGAGCTTGAAACACGACTAACACAAAGTAATTCCTTCCATTACCAACCTTGGACTCCAGTTTGATTACTCGCTGCATTAATTCAGTGATTCCGTGATTTGAACCCATTGGTTTATTGATTCAGTCTTAATAGGAACCCTGATGCAATCACAGGATTGTTTCTTTTTTAATTAACTTAGCAAAATTGTAGCACATTAACCCTTGCTGCCTTAAGAGTAAACTTACTTGTTTATTCTTTTCAATAAAATCTACCACACCAATTTATTCTACCAGACTGCTCTATGGGTCAGAAGCTGAAGTGCACGTGTAATTTAGTATTAGGTGTTTCCAGGCCACTTGATTCTTCCTTCTAATTAGTATGAGTCCCTCATATAATACATGGAGAGTGAGAGCAGAACAAAAGGGAAGAGCATGGAAAACAAAGCTGAACAGGGGAAAAAAACCTGTTTGTTTTCTCATACTAATCTTTACAGAAACGTATTATTGAATCATGTAATTATTTCTACCCTAACTACTGACAGGTGGAAAAAGGTTCAGAAATACGATTTAGATGGATTTCAAGGTGTCCCACTATTCAGTAGGGTGGCTTTAAATACTTCTTATTTGCCCAGTACCTTACACTCTGCTCTGCCTTCTGTCACGTTTGATAAGGAAATATTCCACTTAGTGTATTGAAATTTCAACTGGAAGCCTCTGTAGAGACTAATCATACTTTTTTAGGGCATTTTCCATTCTGGCTATTTGGTGCTATTATTGAACTTTTCAACTAGCTAGGCATGCTTTTTGCAGCTTGATCATACCTTTTATTTCTTTCTCAGCACTCTTTCTGTTAGCTGTCACTCACAGAGATCTCCAATGCTGGATGCCCAGGTACAGAGTAAGGCTGCACAATCCAGGCCTGCAGACCTCTTTGTTTAATGTCCCCACATCTTTAAAAGGGAGTTCCTACACTTACTGGGTACATCCTTCTGGCACTCTCAGGAAGATGATGGTTTTCTCCTTTTCCTGGCCCTACAAGTACCATATTTACATCTGGTACTCTAGTTTGTATGAACCAGAGCCAAAGGAACTCACCATAGGCTGAATACATGCATTTGTAGATGGAAAGCTCTGTGAGTTGACTCTATTTTTCTCTGAATCAAACAATGCATAGAAAGAGGGGGCATAATGGGTGTATTTTCCACCTAGAAAGAGTAGGATGTCCATAAATGAAAGGATCATTAAGAAATCACCAGAAGTTACAAGAATGCTGACGCAGCTCAATTCCAGTCTCCAAAACTACAGGCAAGAAAATGACGTGCATCTCAATGTCCTGTAAAAGAAACTGGGCATTGACTGCAATGAGCTTGAAGCAGCTCTAATGAAATCTATCAGATGTGTGCAAATAGCTGGAAGAAGAAAACAGCTGCTGTAAAGACCCTGGGATAAATTGCTTACCAGAGTAACAGAAACTGCAGAATATATCAAATTTGCTCAAGTTTCAAGGAGAGAAGACAGCCACTGACCACACTAGTGCAAAAGAGAAGGTGTCTGCCAAAAAACGTCTAAGGTTATGAGCCATGAAACATCCACACTGTCAACAAAAAAAGATCCTTTTTTTCTCAGCAGCTCTTGCCCAAACTTTTGCCGCTTCGGGGAGCTCACAGAATGGAGGAAAACCAGTGGCTCGAGTTTTTTCTGAGCTGGTCGTGGACGTTCACGCAGAAGGGAACTTCTGCTGTTGACAAGGCTGCTCCAAGCAAAACTCAGCTGCTCCTGCTGTCGTGGCTGGGATGTGCTGGGGAGTCCTGGGACCTGCCCTGGGACTCTGCTGCGGCAGCAGATGATGGGGAGGGAAGGTGGCTTTGATCAGCCCATGGCAAGGTTTTCCAGGAGCCGGCACAGCAAGCCCCAAGGCTGTATTTGATGTGTTATTGTAATACTGCCAATCAATATTTGAGATAATTTTTGATGCAGAACAAGTCCATCTGCTATCTGCTAACAGAAATATTTAATTTATTGTCATGCTTCTTCCAGTTTCCAAACTTACACTGCTAGGAGAGCTCAAAAGTAATCCTCTGCATCTTGTGAGTGGGACAGAGCAAACAGAGAGGCCACAGTCCTGCTAGCTCACCCACTCATCCCTTCACAAATCCATGCTTTCCTGACAAAGAGCTTTAGCAACTAGTACTATACACAGAAAAGATTAAGCTTTTGAAATGAAGGAAGCAGCTGGGTCACAGCTTGGTGTGCGGTGGGAGAACAGTAACTGGAAAAAACTCGCTTAGTATCAAATACAATGGGGACTTTACGGCATATTGTAGGAGACACTTGGTTATTTTAAATCTTGTACAATGGACCACCCTTGCTCTATTCACATAGACACGCAAGTAAACTAGATGATGCTTAATTTTCTGTATCTCCCATGGAAGAGTAAGAGTCTGGGTCAGCTCAGCCAGAAGGAATGTGATTCCAGAGACTCCCCAGAGTTTCAGTTCAAAGCTTAGATCAATAAGGTACTCCTGTGCCTTAGAATAAAAACTTGTAAATATGTACTTGCCACCTGATACTCTTTGTAATATAACCAGGGGGTATGTCTCAACAAGTGTTAACTGGAAAACAACCACATGTTAGAAATCACCTTCCTTCAGAAAGGAGACAGCCAAAAATAGAACTGAGCTGATCACAGCCCAGGGCGCTCCAGGATCTTTTCACATGAATGAGAGCAAGTGGAAATGAAATGGCAAAATCAGAGCTAATGACAGCCTGCCTGCCTGCTAGATGTGACCTGCAAGTGGATTTTAAAACATCTCCAACTACTATCAGAATTCAGGTTGCATATCCTTATTACCTGCACACAGAGGGGCATTTTAGAGGGAAACAGATTGCTTTTTTTCTGGCTGTACCTCTTAGTAGGTATGAAGTATTGCCAAATTCCTTGGCTTGATCTGTGGTATCTGCTATGCATCTTTCTGTGCCAAGCACTCCCATTTCAGGTTCAGCAAATCATTTTAGGAATAAAGAAACTACCGTTTTCATCAGACGTGAATGCCATGCCGGCCCTGACTTCGTTCTAGGAGGTAGGATCCATTGTGCAGGTTGGAGCTTGGCAGGAGGAGGTGAGCAGGATGAGTTTCAAGAAAGCAGTGGGTTTTTAAGAGCAGGAGACCAAACTCAGGTCCTATTAAGTCTTGGACACTGCTTTCAACAACAGCCAGGACTGGGTGCCTGCAGGTTTGGGCAGAATCATAGAATCATGGCATTGTTTCAGTTGGAAAAGACCTTTAAGCTCATCGAGTCTGACATATGAAGGGTATGCGGCTGTGGGAGGCAAGTACCAGAGCTAAGCTCTTGCCTGTTTCAGAGCCCCATTATGGACTTACACTGAGATGATTTGCAAGATAGCAAAGAATAGGTAATTTAACAAATTACCTATGAGTGACAGATACAACTGATTCAGGATTGCTGTTGATAAATTCACCCACTGCAGTAGTGCAGAATAAGACAGTAAAACAGGAAAGGAAATAACAGTGATCAGTGTTGAACTATGATATTCACCTGGGGGCCGATCCTCTGCCTAACTCCCTTCAGCCAGCAAGTGGTTTGTTCCTGAGTTTGCTCATGTGTCTTAAGCCCCAAAAGACACCATCACTTCCATCTATCTTGTTTAACCTGCAAAAACTTAAGATGCGATCTTTCTTCTCTGCACCATGATTTTAATTGCACTGATCATTTGTAGTGTATGATAGGTTTATATTTCAGGGGAAGGAGACACTTTTCTGTGCTCCTGTCACCAGTAGTGGTCATGGTGTGGGTGGTGGGTCAGATGAGGTGGTCCCTGGTTGGACTCCCTTCTCCTTGCCAGCTAAAGCAAAAGGGCAGCAAGTAAGTTAAGTGACCAAATTGGCCAGTGGTCTTATAGTGATAATATATGAATGTTGTTTGTGTTTGCCTAGTATAAGAAATAAGGAGACAGTGAAGGAGTAACCAACAACAGCCCAGCACAGTCCTCTGGGGTGACCACAGTGCTGGGTTGCAGAGGGTCACATCTTCCCATGAGGTGATGAAGATTATCTTTTCACAACACCATTTCTCTTTGTTACAGCACTGGTGGTGAGCAAGAGTGAGCAGTGACACAGCACCAGCTCCCATGGAACATGATTGCTGGTGTTTCTGGCCAAGACCAAAAGGTGTCTCCCCAGACAGCCCAACTCCATGGTCCCAGACTCCAGGACTGAAGCTCCAACTTCATTGAAATACATGGGGGAAATCCCACTTGCTGCAACAGCACTGACATTTTAGCCAATTTTTGCTTCATGTGACAAGATGCCACACTTTCCCAGAGCAGTATTTTTTTGTCCATGTAGCAAAGTTTCCACTAGTGTTGGATAGACTTTCACCTGCCTTTGTCCTAGAGCAGGTGAGATGTCCGTACTTGGACAAAGAGAAAGAAACATTTGTCCTGTGATTTTAATTTAACAAAGGGAAATAAAAAGGAAATGAAAAAGAAATGGAAAAAGACAGATCCACAGCTGAGGATGGCACCTGAAATAAGGAAGTCCAAAGGAAATGGAGTATTAGAAAGCCAATAAGCCAAAGCTGCACAATGAATTTGTCACCAGGCTATTTTTCACATAGTTGTGTCATTCATCACAGAGATGTTGTCCCTAAATGAGGGAAGCATACAACAAGCTGCCCTTACAGTTAGGTGCACATACAAGAGTAAAATACCTTGTCATAATTTTTGCCAGAAATTTCCAAGTATGCTGAGAACACAAGGAGATTATTTGTTTTTTCTGATTCTATTTACTGTAGGAACATTCTTTTCCACCTGTTTTATAACTGTGCTCTGAAGGTGGCACACCACTTGAATTCATTGTACTTCAGTTATCAAGTTTGCAAAGATATTCAGAAAATATCCCTTGAGGGATGGGAAGTTCTGATGCTTAGAGAAATAAAATTTAATATCTACTTTGCTGGTGTAATGGAAAATTTTATTACTTTCTGAAATATATTTCAAGTTGGGAGACAAAGGTTTTAGGCAGAGCTTTCAGAGAAAATTGAGTTTTATTGAAAATGGATATAAAAGTAGATTAAGTCTCTTCCCATACATTAATGCAACATACTTGAGTCTGCTTCAAGAAGTCTGGCCAGCTTGTGAAAAATGTGAGCTTGTTTAACTGGTAGTCAAGGGACTGGCTGATAAGTTTTATCAGGGGACATCCTGATAACATAAGGCCAGTGTTTACATGAAAGTATCCTGTTCACTGGGAATTGTCTGTAAAGTGAGGCAAAAGAAAACAAAAGTAGACAATTAGAACATCCATAGTAACTGAAAAAAAAAAAGATACCTATGAAAAACACCTGGGCAAAAATCTCAAAAGTTGTAAAATAATGCAGCAGCAGGACCTTCAGCAGATAAACTGGAACTGTTTTGTGTTTTGGAGACACAAGCGTAGTTTTGTCTTCCACTCTTCTGGCAGTGCCTAGATAATCAGGTAGGAGTAGATACCATTGCTTGAAAGTTAGTTAATGTCTCAGAGTAAAATGCCATCCACTGGTTAACACTCTTCTTATTTGCTGGTAGACTTGCAAAGCAGAGAGGGCAGGACATCACCAGCGAACTTCAACTGTGGTATCTTAGATGGGACTCTCATCAGCAAGGGGCTCTGAAGTATTCCTCTCAGATCCTGGAAGGGATGGCAAGGAAGGTCCAGCGCAACCCAGGGATGGGCTGTAATTGGCACCGCCACGAAGGAGTTTGGCTGCCCTAGATGCTGATCTGCGATGGTGGCAAACTGCATCAGACCTGCTTGAGAGCCTCCAGTAACAAACAGGTTGAGAAATTACAGCCTCCAGAAAAAGAAAATAGCCTCTTTCTGAAGGATATCAGGGAGTGATGCTGTTGTTGTACCATAAAAAAGAAAAAGTCCTTCACTATAGGAAAACTGTTGCTCCTCCCCTAGATTCTTCTGAACAAATCTATTCTGCCACATGTTCCCAATACTCACCAGTATGAACTCCTCTGCACAATTTCCCTCGTCCCAGCATATGCCAGCACCACTGTCCTTGTCTCCATCCTTCAAGCCAGTCAACATCTTCCCATACTTCACTTATGGACAGCCCATGAATGGCTCCCTGCCTGGAAGGTTTCTGGACACTTCTCCGTTGGAGCAAGCAGTCTTCTTTTCTGCTGCTCTTAGCACCAAAAGCACCAGCTTCTTCCATATGTCCCTACATTCCAGTCAACATATAGCATTTTGTACCCGGGAACAGGCTGTGCATGGACCTAGGTTAGCAAACAACACCCGTGTACACTTTTAACTTGAGGGATTATCTGAAAAACTGGAATGTCCTTTGAACATCACTTCCACCGCACCTAACAGAAGGAACTAGAAACAAAGTGATCCACATGGGGAAAATGCAGGAGGGAACTCTTTTGTGCTACTGGAGCCGGATTTGTGATACTTTGCTAAACTACGTGTTGCTGTTGATAGCAGATCTGTGCCAGAGTGCCCTGGGATGGGAATTTATGGCAGTGGAGAGAGAAGGATTGCTAGGAAGGGTAGGAACAATAGTCCTCCAAGGACTTTCTTGTAAAGAACATTCCCTGCTGGACTATTTCCTAACTGGGTAATTTAAAATGAAATTTTATATTATCTCTCTGGGATATTTAGCTCTTATGGGTTGTTTTTATTAGCTGAGTAGTTTGGGTGATTCTCTTTGCTACCTGTGATTACCTCCAGGGCAGCTGGCTTGGCCTCTTTTGTGCTCTGGTGCTGATCTTCTAGCTACCTTGATATTCCTAAAATCTTCTGAAACTTCCCCTTGCTCAGGACCAGTCCTTCCCCATCCTTGTAAATGCCACTCTGAGAAGCACAGCTCCTTCAATAGGAAGCAGGTGTCTCTTGCTGCCTGGAGTTGCCAACACTTTTTGTGTGGAAGACCTTGGCCTCTGGGATCTCAGCTGAAGGCTCCAGAAAAGCTAGTTAACCTAAGTCCAAATCAAGAAGGAACTGGACAATTACTTTCAAAGTTTCACCACATACCTAAATAACATGGGAGCATTGTTGAGACATGATCTGATTCTAACCAGCACGATGAAGGGACCCAGGAAGCCTCTGCTGTCTAGAAGAACTTTCAGATTTGAGGATAGAAAAGGAAGGGAACAGAAAGAGTCTTGAAATCTGTTTTCTATACAACTTAGTCTTCTCCATGGCAAAGAAAGCATATGGTATGAATGCAGAAACTCATTAGCGCAGACCTTTGGGAGACACCACGATAAGTAAAACAGAGCCAGATGAACATTTGAGAGAAACAACAAATTGCCAATGCTGGAGAAAAACAACTGAGAGCCAAGTGACTACAGTTGCAGCCTGTTGCTGGCTCTGTGAAATCAATCCAGAAACGGAGGAAGTAGGTTACCTCAGTTCTCAGTGGTGGTGCAGACAAGTATTTAGGCTGGTAGCATATAGCTGATGACATTTTTCTGTGGACCATTTCCACCTTATATTACTTTAAATATTTCAAGAATTTAAGATCCTTATTCGGACTGCTTGGGTTCCTGGTCGTTTTTTACAGTGAGGTCCTCTAAAATGATAATATCAGCACCAAAATGCCATGAAGATAAGTTTCCTTCCCCTCCAGAAGGAAATATGGAGTCATGATGGAAGATAAATACATGTGACCTCACACACATCCTTCAGTCAGCAGGA